>NC_089830.1:2626860-2701726 GCF_035046505.1 Tiliqua scincoides | reverse complement strand
TCCTCCCATGCTCAGAGCAGATGGAATATCTCGGCTTCAGCTTGTCAGCTGCTTCAAGGTCGCATGGTGCTGGTGGCCTCGAACCGGCGACCTTGTGGATGTTATCTTCAGGCAAATGGAGGCTCTACTCTCTAGACCAGACCTCCTGCCCCTATTGTCTTTTGTCTGTTCTAACTCTCCGGATACTCAGTATTAGTGGCTATCCCCTGGTTCTGGTGTTGTGGGAGAGGGAAAAGAACTTCCTTCTGTCCACTCGATCCATCCCCTGCACAATTTGGTATGTCCCATAGGCACATCCTACATGGTAGGGCATCACTACTGGCTGTTGGAGTTGGCACAACTCCGTCTGCTGTCCAGAGGGGGCAGGATGCTGTCCAGTGAATCTGACCTTCCTACTTGTTCTCTCTGTGATCCTTGTGGGGTGTGGCCCTAACCCTTCCTTTCTCCTCCGAGCACTCACTCTCTCTCTCTCTCTCTCTCTCTCTCTCTCTCTCTCTCTCTCTCTCTTGCTCTCTGACCACCGACCTGTTAAGATGGCACACAGCAAGGCTCTGGTGTGTGCGCCATCTTGAACACGTGGCATGCAGGGAGAGGCAGCTCTAGGGCCTTGCTATCTCTAAGTTTGCTGAACCTCTGATCCTAATCAGATGCTGTAAATGTACTCTCAATGGAACTGTAAGCAAACAACTTCTTTTTGCAACTTTAACCAGCAATTGCCTCTTTGTCTTTTTTTCATTGAATAGCAGTCAGCCAGGTAAGGGAGGTTCCCTGGGGTGATACCCAAAAGGGGGGTCCGCAGCTTAAGCTGCTTAACCCCCACAGAGGAAACTACTTTTAATTTCCTCCAACAGTGGCATCTACGTACTTATTAAAGCTCAGCTGCTTGCCTTAGGCCACAGAGAAGGGAGATTGCCTTGCCTTGCCTTAGGCCTGGAGAAGGGAGATTGGAAGTGTTAAGAAACTGCCTTATCCTGAATTCTACCAGTGGTCCATCTAGTTCAAGAGGGATCTGAAGGCCTTAGGGATGGACCTCAACAAGTGGGAAACCCTGGCCTCTGAGCGGCCCGCTTGGAGGCAGGCTGTGCAGCATGGCCTTTCCCAGTTTGAAGAGACACTTGGCCAGCAGTCTGAGGCAAAGAGGCAAAGAAGGAAGGCCCATAGCCAGGGAGACAGAGCAGGGACAGACTGCACTTGCTCCCGGGTGGAAGGGATTGTCACTCCCGAATTGGCCTTTTCAGCCACTCTAGACGCTGTGCCAGAACCACCTTTCAGAGCGCGATACCATAGTCTTTCGAGACTGAAGGTTGCCAATACAGTGGTCCATCTAGTTCAGCTTTGTCCCCTTGGACTGGCAGTCGCTCTCCAGGATCTGTCCCTGCCTAGAGAGAGAACTTTGTATCATCTGCGTGTCTTGCAGCTGCGTCGCCACAGAGCTGCTGCCCATCCCTGTTTCGTTCTGCCCAAGTGTCTGCGCAAAGACATGCTGCTGTGCCCAGTGCGCTTTCTGCCCTTGACCTTGATCTCTGGCTATTGAAAATTGGCTCGCGATTCCCTTGCTCCAGCACCGATGCGGCCTCGGAAACAAGTGACGATATTTCAGAGCGCGTTTCTGCACTGGCATTAACTGCCCCCTGCTCGCATGCGCTGGGGGTGCCGGCAGCTTCTACCATTCACTGTGGGGAAAGGCCTTGCCACTCTCCCAGGGCGCAGTGGACTTTTGACAAGAGGTTTACCCAGCAGCCTACAGCAGTTCCCCTGCCGCCTGCCTTGGAAGGAACCCTACCCCCAAGCACCACATCAGTCACCCAGGACTCCCCCTCCCCGCTGAGCACACACACAGCGGAAGCCTTTGCTTCTTTCCTCCCCTCTGCAGGGCCATTTGGTCCTCAGGGTTGGCCCTGTGGGGGTCCCTGCTGAACGCTTTCCTCTCCCAGGGTTCCAGCAAGAAAGCAAGATGGGCAGAGCTGAGACTGAACTCCCCTTTGCTAGGGAAGGGAAGGGGGTTGTCGGAGCATAAGGCTCTCGCATGCCTGGATTGGCTCGGTCTGCTGTTTTGTGCTAAGCCGCTCAACTGTCTGGCAAGAGCTTCCGTTCAGACGCCAAAAAAGGGAGCTCGGCTCCCTCCCCAGCTCCCAATCCAGCCACCTCCTCTCAGCGCCTCCTTCTGTCTCTGTCCTAATTAAGCTAAACCACCAAATAAAACATTTAAGACCTTTTAAAAAAAATATGTGCACAAGCAATTTATGCAGCAAGCTGGAGAGATTGTGACATGTGTGGCAGTGGCGTCACAAGGGTTTGTGTCACCCGGAGCAGGAGGCCAGTGTGTTACCCCCACAGTGAATCTCATCCCATTAAGTGGGTGGGCCAATATCACTCCACCCCACTGGTTTTTTGGCTATAACTTTTGATAGAATAACAATATTTAATCACGGTTTGTTTCATTGCATTCTGCATGAAATTACGCATCAAATGATATATAGCATGATGGTATTATTCAAAAATACCAAGATTTTAAAAATTTTGGCCAGTGGTGATGTCACCCTCCCTCCTATGCGCGGCGTTACCCTGTGCGGCCCACATCCCTGCACCCTCCTAGCTATGCCACTGATACGTGGGGAGAGGGCTCAGAAGGATAATTCTGGCAGCTCCAGGTTTTGAGAAGTGGCTAGGTCTGAAGGTAGCTTCGGGTCCAGGAAGACCCAGAGGAAAAAGACAGGTGGGAACAACAGAAATTCCAAGACAACGATTCCGAGGCAGACTCAATGATTGTTCCTTGACCTTGGGGCTGCATTGCGGCTGCATCAGCACTAGGAAGTTGCATAGGATTTTGACCTTAAGCTATTTAAATCCTCCAAGACACTCATAGGGTGGACATCTCAGCGTAAGCCCGAGCTGCAGGGGAGGCACTGCATACCACATTTACTGTGGTTGTCCACCCATTATTTTCCCTTTCCCCTCCCAAGCCTCCTGATCAGCCACCACCACTATCTTGACCAGGGGTGTCCAAAGTTTTTGGCAAGAGAGACACATCATGTCTCTGACACTGGGGGGGGGGGGGGATTAATTTACATTTAAAATTTGAATAAATTTACATAAGTTTACATAAATGAATATATTACAGATGAACTTATATGAATAAATGAAGGGCTTGCAATAGCTCAAGGCCTATAAAAGGCCTTGCACAAAGCAAGGCCGGCCTTTCCTTTGCTGCCGCTACTGCATCACAGATGTGAAACAGCAAGCAGTGTAGGAAGCCCTCATCCCACAGCTCACGCAAGAGTCAAACAGTCGCCCTCACGCTGAGAGCAGTTGCGTTGGGCCAGTGTGGGCTCCAACAAATCTCTGGAGGGCCAGAAGCTCACTGGAGACTGGGGACTCCCTGAGGGCCGCATTGGGAGTCCTCGAGGGCCACACGTGGCCCCAGGGCCGGGGTTTGGGCACCCCTGATCTTGACACACCTGCATGCTATGATGGGGGAAAGTATAGGATAGGGCCCTTTGGTCTTAACGATTTTCACCTGGTGTCAGCAGTGAGCAGGCCACCATTATTCTTATATGAGATAAATTAAATGGGAATTTGTCCTAGAAGTAAGATGACCCTGATTCCCATATGCACTGAGAAGCAATTCTGCTCCTATCTACATTGTTCCATCCTTTGGAGTGGGGGGGGCCCCCTTAGGATCTCCTGAGGCAGCAGATTAAATGACACCAGAACCCCTTGCTGCGCACATCTGGTAGTGTGGACTTTCATTCTCACACTCCCTGGACTGGAAAAGAAAGAGAGAAATGAAAGAGAAGTGAGAAGAGATGAGTGCAGTCCACCGCTCTGCTCTCTTCCACACTACTTTGTCTGCTCCATTCCCCGCTTCCTTCTCCAATTGAGGGAGCAGATGAAGAAGGAGTGGTGGAGTCGGCCTCGTTGACAGGATGGTCCTGATCAGTGGTGAAGCTACAGGGGGTGTCACAGTAAGTACTACAGGAACCGCAACATACAGTGTAAACGAACCCTTCCCAGCACTGCCAGAGCCATTAAGGGCAGCAGTGGCAATGGGCAGGAACGCCTTTGAGTTTCCATCACTGCCTGGAACGGCTCTGACAGCAAGTGGGTCACTTACAGTGCCTGTAGTACATACCACGCTGCCTCCCCTTAGCAATGCCACGAGTCCTGATAGATGCTCTAGTCATGGGGGCTCGGTCATGTCGTAAGAATGGATGATGGCCGGATCCCAAAGGATCTCCTCTATGGAGAACTCGTGCAAGGAAAGCGCCCTACAGGTAGACCACAGCTGCGTTACAAGGACATCTGCAAGAGGGATCTGAAGGCCTTAGGAGTGGACCTCAACAGGTGGGAAACCCTGGCCTCTGAGCGGCCCCCTTGGAGGCAGGCTGTGCAGCATGGCCTTTCCCAGTTTGAAGAGACACTTGGCCAACAGTCTGAGGCAAAGAAGGAAGGCCCATAGCCAGGGAGACAGACCAGGGACAGACTGCACTTGCTCCCGGTGTGGAAGGGATTGTCACTCCCAAATTGGCCTTTTCAGCCACACTAGACGCTGTTCCAGAACCACCTTTCAGAGTGCGATACCAGAGTCTTTCGAGACTGAAGGTTGCCAACGGGGCAACTGGATTACTTACATAGGCTAAGAAAAAGAAATGATGCCATCATAGGCAGGTTGTCGTTTTTTTCAAAGGAAGGATTGAAGGGCCGATAAAAAAAATTGTACTGCTGTGAAGTTGTTTAAAGGCATTGCGCATGGTCTGACATCCAGGAACTATGCAGACAGCCAGAGGCTTTGAGGAGAGTGCAAGGGAATCATTGATAGTTTAATTGGGAAAATACAGAAGGGCCTTCTCCTACAGGTGAGGTTGGCTCCGGGCTGTCTTTGTTTTGACAGATTCCATCAAATCCGTGGTGAAGTTCAGCTGCTGACGCCTCGGAGTTCACGGATCTTTAAATGAGCCCAGGATTAGAAAGTCTAATGTTCAGGAGAGGCTAAAAGATCTGAGAGAGGCGATGGATTCTGATAGAGAGACGATTCTTTGTCGCGCCGTGCAGCGACTTGACAAAAGGAGAGCGGGGGAGAGGGAGAGAAAAGTGGTACGTGCTTCGGAACCTGGGTACAGATTAAGCAGTATGAGATGGAAATGAATTAAATGCAACTCAGTAACCTGAACAGTCACACATTGTTAACCGCGGAAGGCGACCAGGGCCACCTTTGTCGGTCTGCGCTCCATGGATATTAATTTGTATTGCCTGAGAACATTATCAGCATCACCCCATATCATTCCGTTTGGTTTTTCAATCACGGTCGGCCACCGGTCTTTCAGGGCAGCACGTCATTCAAAATCATCTTAGTGGTGGGGGGCTGCCAGTTTGCCCCTTACCCAGAATTCTACCTCTGTGCATTGTCAAACTGGCATTTCTTTCCACACTGTCCAATGAACACTCGAGACAACAGATATAGGAGAAAGGGCCACTTTATTTCACATTAGCAAGAGAAGCAGAGGCTGAGACCTGCAGCATCCGAGGCAGCGAAAGCCCCTGTGGTGCGGGGAGGGACCTCTGGACGGTACCAGAAAACTCTGCCCCCAGGCAGGCACGCACCCAACTCCAAGTTGTGCCCCGCTGCTGGGCGGCGCGTCTCATCCATGTCTATCCCTTAAGGAGAAGGCAGCCGGACCGCGGACTGCGCCGCCTCGAGCCGCTGAGCCTCTGAGGTGTGCCCCGCAGTCCTGGCCAGGGCCCCGTCTACGCCCTCGTGCCGCCACGCCCCTGAGGACTGAAATAGGGTTCCGCCCTGCCTATGCCACCTGAAGGTGCATGCCAAAGTCCCATTCACGCCTCCTAACCCGCACCACCTTCCCTCTTAAAGTGACCAATGGCAGCATGAAAACAGGGGGGTGTAACCCGCTGGCCCGCGACAGTCTGGGGTGGGCGAAAAAACTCCCTGCCCTTTGGCCAATCTTGGCAGGCAGCAAAAAAATCCTACCCGGCCCCAAACGGCGACCAATTAAACTCAGACTGCCTCTAGGGCGGGCGGGCAGGTATTCCCACGGTGCCCACGTGCAAAGGAGGAAGAGGGCTGGGTCATGCACCCTTTAAAAGGCCTGCCGTGGCTGCCAGACCCAGCCCCCTTCCACTCCCCATTGGGGAGGGACTCTCGTGTCCCAGGCCAGGCCAAACAAACTCCGATCACCTTTTTAATTGGGCGATCGGGATCCTCAAACTAATGGGGGGCAGGGAGGAATTCTCCCTATACTGTACCAGCGTGGCATCTTTTCATTGGGCTGTTTACTGGTGTGGCTTTTCTTGTGGCTGTTTGCTGGTGTTTCTCCTGCACATTTTGTAGGATCAAGGGCCCACCTGCGAGAGGGAACCACGTGCGTATTTATTTTGCTAAGTAAACTGCTTTCTAAACTTTTTTTTTTCTTGAAAAGCCTTGTTGGCATCCTTCAGTCTAAGAAGACTCTGGTATCGCACTCTGAATAGTGTTCTGGAACAGAGTGTCCTCTCCAGTGCCTGAAGCCTGGGTAAAGTAGGTATGGAGGATAGGCTGTTACCCATGCAGCAAATCCCCCCTCTCCACGTCACTGAAATGGTCCAATGGAAAGGCAGAGGCCAATACGGTTGGTTCCAGCGGCGTCGCAGGAGTTGCCAGAACGTGACTGTGTTCAGCCATGAACTGCCTCAGGGACTCTGGCTCCTGATTTTGCCTCGAGGTTGACTCCTGAAGCCTTTTCCATAACTGGATGTAGCCACAAGGCAGTGGAGGTTTGGGATCAGAGTTTTCCTTCTCTCAGACGAGCTGCCTTCCCAGGCTAACGAGTCCCATCCACCCGGTGGCTGTTTAGTCACCTCTTACGACAAGTACAGCCAAACTGAGGGCCTATTCTTATCCCCAGCCCTCAGGGGACTCTTGAAAAGCAGTATTTAAATATTTAAATATTGTCCCCCAGCAAATCTGGGGATACTGGGGATGCGCTTTAAAAAGGTAGGGAAAGTAAACCGGCATAATTAGCTCAGCCCACCTTTGTGCAGCGATCCACCTCATGATGGATCCGGGGCAACACTGCATGAAGGGAGCAGCGTGACCAGGAAGAGGCTGCAGGCAGCTCAGAAGACCTCCAGGCAGCTCAGAAGACCGCCTGCAGCCCTCAAAATCCAGCACTTTTGCTGTACCAAGGTAGGCAGAGCTCTTTTTTGCTATTTACTCTCCCCACCTTTTTAAAATGCCATTTTATAAATTCCAGAATGTCAATCTTGTCTGATCTCGGAAGCTAAGCAGGGCCAGGCCTGGTTAGTACTTGGATGGGAGACCGCCTGGGAATACTGGGTGCTGTAGGCTTATACCATAGTCTTTCGAGACTGAAGGTTACCAACCAACCAGAATGTGGAAGGCAGCTTTGGAGGCCATCTAGTCCAACCTCCTGCTTTGTGCAGGCAACCACCACAGCATCCCCGACTGGTGACCATCCAGCTTCTGCTTGAAAACCTCCAACCAAGCTGAGTCCACGACAGCACAAGACACACTGTTCCAGTGCCAGGTGGTTCTTACTGGGATCAAATCCTTTGTAGACTAACAGCCCAATCCTAACCACACTTTCCTGGGAGTAAGCCCCATTAACTCTAATGGGACTTACTTCTGAGTAGACAGGCATAGGTTTGGGCTCTCAGGCTGCAGTCCTAACCAATTTTCCAGCACTGACATAAGGGCAATGCAACCCCGAGGTAAGTGAACAAACATTGCTCTTCCTTGAGAAGGCTGCCCCCCCCCAACTGAAGTATGCAGCACATGCCCCACTGGCACAGCTATACCAGTGCTGGAAAGTTGGTTAGGATTGCACCCTAAATCTGCTTCCTTATAGTTTCAACCCCTTGGTTCTAGTCCTACCCTTGTAAACCACCAAGAACAAATCATCTCCTTTTTCTGTAGGACTGGTTGGCAACCTTCAGTCTCGAAAGACTATGGTGTAAGCCTACAGCACCCGGTATTCCCAGGCGGTCTCCCATCCACGTACTGACCAGGCCTGACCCTGCTTAGCTTCCGAGATCATGGTGTAAGCCTACAGCACCCGGTATTGCCGGGCAGTCTCCCATCCAAGTACTAACCAGGCCTGACCCTGCTTAGCTTCCGAGATCAGACAAAATCAGGCATCTGCAGGGTAACACCCTTTCAGATACAGTTTGGGCATCCCTTCTCCGAAGTGCTTGGGACCAGGAGCGTTTTGGTATCGAATTTTTCCGTATTTCAGGATACTACCATATACATAATAAGAGACCTTGAAGATGGAACCCAAGTCTAATCATAAAATTCATTTATGTTTCATATACCCCTTATACACAGCCTGAAGGCAATTTTATACAACATTTTAAATTATTTTGTGCATGAAACACAGTTTGTGATTTTATATCTTCAGACAAAAAAGTAAAAAAAGAAAGAAAGTCATGCTGGTGCTCAAAAAAGTTCCATATTTTGGACTATTCTGTACTTCAGAATTCCAGATAAGGGATACCCAATCTGAACTTGAAAACAGTGATCGCATCTTCCCTTTGTCTTCTCTTGTCCAGCTCAGCGCACCGAGCTCTTTAACTGATCCTCATAGGACCTGGTCTTCAGACCCCTCGCCATCCTTGTTGCTCTCCTCTGAACCTGCTCCTATTTACCAAAATCCTTCTTAAAACATGATGCTTGGTGCTTGTTTTGCCAAATCCCAATCCACTGGGCCTTGTAAACCGGTCCAATCAATCAGAGTTGCCAATAAGCCAAGTTACAGTCCAAAGTCAGGTTCCAGGTAGGTCAGTCCAATCCGTCAGGGTATCCAATTCAAAGTCCAAAGCCAAAGTCCAGTCACAATCCACAGTCTGATTCCCAATTCAATAAGCCAAGTTAGTCTCCTCTCCAACCTGCACTCCTTCTATCACCCACCAAAACCCTTTCTGCCTCAGGTACTCCTATATACCTGAGGGATCTCCTTATGCTCTAGTGGCTGCAGCTGTGCAGCACACCTCCAGCTACCACCTGGGCTTTAATCCTGCATTTACTCAGAGCAAGGGGCACTGTGGACACCACACCCTATCTCCTCGGTAATATCTTCCGCAATTTCAATACAGTGCTCCGAGCAAGAAAAATTCCAAGTGTTCCAGCTCCTGCTGTTGCATCCAGGGGGTACAGCATCCAAGAATGGTACTACAGCACTAGAGAAGGAAGGAGGACTTCCCATTTCTAGAACCTTCTACTCACTGTCTTCCAGTAAGCCACTGGCAATCCTCCTCCTTCTTCCCTTCCACACCACCATTTTACAGATTCTACAGCCACTTGCAAATAGCAGCAGCAAAGAAAGGATGAAAGTGGGAATAGCAGCAGATACAACATGGAAATGATTGTATTCTATGGCTCTCCATCCTCAAAAAAAAAAATGCATGTAGTTCTTAAAATGCAGGATGAAGTTCCATGATGAAAGATGGATTTTGATTCCTATGAACTCCCAGGTTTTCCATGAGTGTCCACCCCATGCAGCATGCAAGACCCACAGGTCTCCAGAAAGAATCATTCCACTGTCTTTGCCTTTTCCTACTCAGATGTTTGATGTCCTTCAAGGTGCTCCTTGTTTCAAGGGGAATCACTGTCCCTGATTGTCCTTCATTTAGAGAGCTTCTGTCCCTCACTTTGAAATCCAGGGGTCGAAAGGTATGTCCATATGGGCTTTGGATTCTGGCAGGTTTTATCAAGATCGCCGGCTGAATGACACAGAAGCCAACATTGGCCGCTTCCCTCTTGCCAGATTTGCCTTCCAAGAGACTTCCTCCGCAACATTACAGATCAGCATGAAAGAGTCCTTAATTTTTGTATGCAGTTGTGTTCCGCCATAAATCATCTTGAAAAATGTACTGGGGGGGAAAGCACAAGAGAAATGGACTCTATGCTTTAAAATCCTATTTTCCGAAAGATCTTTCTTTGGTGCGTGGGCTGGAAACACATCAGCTGAGATCCATGTTTGGGTCCGTGGACCATTTGGAACACCACGTCAGATTCTGCTGTTGCAAATTGCCCAGAAGGCCACGTACGTAATATTTGGAAGAGTGTAAAGACAGCTGCAGTGGCATTTAGACCATGTGTTGACATTGTCCTAGCCTGCTGCCAGTTTGGTCCTAGTGCCCGCACATCAGGGAGCTGGGAAGGGTTTCGTTGTCTCTTTTTCGCTTTCAAATGCATTTCCCATTTTTCTACTACTGGAGAACTTAAAGCAACAAGCAAGACAGAAACACAAAACACAACAACATCAATACAACATTCTCCCGATCGCCCAATTAAAAGGTGATCGGAGTTTGTTTGGCCTGGCCTGGGCACGAGAGTCCCTCCCCAAGGGGGAGGAGAAAGGGGCTGGGTCTGGCAGCTACAGCAGACCTTTTAAAAGGGCACGAGACCCAGCCCTCTTCCTTCTTTGCACGTGGGCACCGTGGGAATACCCGCCCGCGAGGCAGTCTGAGTTTAACTGGTCGCCGTTTGGGGCCTGGTAGGAATTTTTTGCTGCCTGCCAAGATTGGCTGAAGGACAGGCAGTTTTTTCGCCTACCCCAGACTGTTGTGGGCCCAGGGGTTACACTCCCCCTGTTTGCAAGCTGCCATTGGTCACTTGCAATTGAGGGAAGGTGGTGCGGGTTAGGAGGCGTGAATGGGACTTTGGCATGCACCTTCAGGGGGCATAGGCAGGGCGGAACCCTATTTCAGTCCTCAGGGGCTTGGTGGCACGAGGACTTAGACGGGGCCCTGGCCGGGATCGCGGGGCACACCTCAGAGGCTCAGCAGCTCGAGGTGGCGCAGTCCGCGGTCCGGCTGCCTTCCCCTTAAGGGATAGACATGGATGAGACGCGCCACCCAGCAGCGGGGCGCGACTTGGAGTCGGGTGCATGCCCGCCTGGGGGCAGAGGTTTCTGGTACCGCCCAGAGGTCCCTCCCCGCACCACAGGGGCTTCACTGCCTCGGATGCTGCAGGTCTCAGCCTCTGCTTCTCTTGCTAATGTGAAATAAAGTGGCCCTTTTTCCCATATCTGTTGTCTCAAGTGTTCATTGGACAGTGCCAAAACAATCTTTCTTTCTTTCTTTCTTTCTTTCTTATGCAATTATTAATTCATTCATTCATTCATTCATTTTTACCCATGCTCCCCTCTGTGCAGGTGTTTGGCGTGCATTCTCCAGTGATAGTAGAAACTCAGAAGCATGACTGTGGCACACAGGGAAAGCAATACAGATGATGAGGGCTATATTTAGAAGTCATTAACACTTTCATCAGTCAAAGAGGCATCATGATTATTCATGTGCGGAACACGTCTTCCACTATAGAGGGGAGAAAATCCATATGCCTCCTTCCTAATCACTCTCTCTTGCTTCCAGGACTAAGCTCGAAAGGACTAAGCTCTGGAATCTAAGTCCAAAACACATCAGGACCAGCCTGCAGGTGGACAATTGGAAGGGGTGCCAACTTCCAACTACGCCCTTCCACTGGTCATCCACACAAGTGCCTTTTGGAAACCTCTAAAACACCTCCCTCAGCTATATCACTGAAGTAGGTAGTCTGTAAATTCATTTACCAGCCATCAAGTGTTCAGTAAACAGGTGTACAGAAATGAAATGATACACAAAGTTGTGTGAAGCGGCCGTGAGTGTTTCCTAGTGGGTAATGCTGCACCCTTGAGGAGGATTCACACATACATGTTCCTGACTCAGGGTCCAATCCTATTCAACTTTCCAGCACCGCTGCAGCCACAGTGCAGCCCCGAGATAAGGGAACAAATGTTCCCTTACCTTGAAGTGGCCTCTGTGACTGTCTCCCCACCATAGGATTCAGCGCATGCCCCATTGGCACAGCAGCACCGGCACTGGAAAATTGGATAGGATTGGGTCCTCAGTGATCAGAACACCCAATCATTGGCTTGCATGTACAGAACTGTTATCACAGATCAGACATCACAGAAGTTTTCACGCACTTTCCAAATATGTTCTAATGAAGGCAACTCATGTGATCAAATCCTAGAGTTCTCCCTCTATGGAAATGTACACAACCACCACCATCCTTTAGATTCCATTCCTGGGGAACTGCGTATAACAATATAAAATTGCCGAACAGCACAAAAAGGGAAAATACAATCGTGTTCTTTGTCAGGTTGTGCGGGTGACTCTGCTATTACAGAACATTCCGTTTGGAAAAGATGTGAAGACGTGTCAAATATTATTTATCAAGTAGATTTCACACTGCAAAGAGCGGTAAAAATTATTCCAGCCGACAACAAGTCCAGAATACAGATCCTTCAAAAACTGGTGGCTCCAGGGATGAAATCCCTTAGAATTTCTGGCTTGATTTGCTTGCCTGCCTCCGCTGCTTCACTTGCTCTGGGGATTTGAGATGGAAGGAAGGGGTGGACAGGAAGTGTGGGGAAGTGTGGGGACAGCAGAGGACTGCGGTGTGATGCTCTTCCCTCTGTCCTTCCTGGTCTGCTTTCTTACCCCCTTTCGTTTTGAATCCATAAGAACATAAGAACAGCCCCACTGGATCAGGCCAAAGGCCCACCTAGTCCAGCTCCCTGTATCTCACAGCAACCCACCAAATGCCCCAGGGAGCACAGCAGATAACAAGAGACCTCATCCTGGTGCCCTCCCTTGCATCTGACATAGCCCATTTCTAAAATCAGGAGGTTGCACATACACATCATGGCTTGTACCCCGTAATGGATTTTTCCTCCAGAAACTTGTCCAATCCCCTTTTAAAGGCATCCAGGCCAGATGCCGTCACAACAACCTGTGGCAAGGAGTTCCACAGACCAACCACACGCTGAGTCAAGAAATATTTTCTTTTGTCTGTCCTAACTCTCCCAACACTCCATTTGAGTGGATGTCCCCTGGTTCTGGTGTTATTTGAGAGTGTAAAGAGCATCTCCCTATCCACTCTGTCCATCCCCTGCATAATTTTGTATGTCTCAATCATGTCCCCCCTCAGGTGTCTCTTTTCTAGGCTGAAGAGGCCCAAATGCCGTAACCTTTCCTCGTAAGGAAGGTGCCCCAGCCCCGTAATCATCTTAGTTGCTCTCTTTTGCACCTATTCCAGGGAGCAGGAGGAGAAAAAGATGCAGTGGAGGCAACTGGAACACCACAGGTTAAGGCAGTGGTTCTCAAACATTTTTAGAGACCCAAGAGGCCTGGTTTATGAATGGCTATAATGGTGATTGGGCAGCAGTGCCCCCCCAGTAGCATCTTGTTTAACCCTTGATGCACCTAATCAGTTTCTATCTTGTCAGTTTCACAAACCACCAAACATTGGGTCATGGCCCACTGTTGGATCCCAAACCCACAGGCAGGCTATGGCCCCCATGGGTGCCTACAGAAGTGCGCCCATCAAGTGGTCACTGAGGAAAGTAGGGGCCCACCAGGCGAGCCGTTATGAGGCATTCCCCGGAGCAGGCTTGAGCAGGCCATGGCAGAGCCACCCATGTTCCACCAATGCCAGCCAAAGGCCCTGGCTCTGCCCCTCCTGATGCTGGAGTGGGCAGGGCTGATGTCGGAGGGGCAGGGCTGCTCCAACCTGAGGTTGGAGGGGACAGGGCTGGAGGCTTGCTGTCTCAGGACGCTGCCAGCAGGAAGCCTGCGGCTGGGCACTCCTGCCCAGGTGGCCCCTGGTAAATGGCAGCATTACAGCAGTTTACCAGACTCCTGAACAAAGCCCAGATCTCGGCTACGATACCACAAAAATGCATTTTTTTTTTTCCTCAACAACAACAGACAGAGCACAAGTTGGATGTTAGCAAAGGGAAAAGCAAGACACTGGGAAGAGGGCAAAGTTAATGAGGCAGAGCAGCAGAGTTAAATTGATAATGGAAGACCAAGCGATACACATCACGATAAGTAATGAAGAAGGAGGGAGAGTGGAAACAGCAGAGAAATAGTGATTTTTTTCCCCCCATGTTTAGGGAACTGCAGAAAGGAAAATCTCAGAGGCGTTTCTAAGGAGTTTCTCAGTGGCGCCACTAGGTTTGACCCCCAAATTTTGAAAAAGCGGAATCCGAATGAAAGGCTGAGCTGGTGTTTCTGTGGGTCACGCCTGGCCTGTGGTATTTGCCTCGGTTTTGCTCCCCCTGCCCGGAATGGCTCTGAAGGGGAGGCAGAGAGGCCTCTTGCACAGAGCATTCAGGCTCCTGCCAAATTTACAGCCCTATCCTAACTTGCACCGGACCAGGCACGCCTACGGGCCTGCGCTGTATCCAGCCCAAGTGTGGGGCCGGTCATGGGTCAGCCCGAGACAAGGAGAGGCTTTTCCCCTTACCCCCGGGGAGAGCCACAGCAGCCCCAATGGGGCTACTCGGATCTGTGCCACCTAAAGAGGTGGCACAAATCCAAGTAGCCTGGGACTGCCCGGAATGGGGCTAGGATCCGGCATAAGTGCTGGCCCTTCCTCCCACCACTCTGAAATGCCTCCCTTCCACCTCCTCCCCACCCTCTCCATGCCCCCCTCAGACTCCTGCGCCAGCTGAGCTTTCCCCACTGCCCATGTCGCCATGGGGAGGACAGGGTACCTCTGTGCGCTGGCCTCTCTCTCATGTCGGCATGAAAGTGTTTTATGGCATTTTCACGTCAACGTTGGGCCGGCGCGAGGGACTTGTGTTGGCCCAAAGGCGCCTCTCGATTGCACCCTTCGTGTTTTGCATCCCCTCCAGTTACGTCACTGACCTCTAGTATATCTTTAATACTTTTTGCACCTGGTAACTTCATCATCTAGTTAGTTAGTTGGCAACCTTCAGTCTCAAAAGACTCTGGTATCGCGCTCTGAATGGTGGTTCTGGAACAGCATCTAGTGTGGCTGAAAAGGCCAATTTGGGAGTGACAATCCCTTCCACACTGGGAGCAAGTGCAGTCTGTCCCTGGTCTGTCTCCCTGGCTGTGGGCCTTCCTTCTTTGCCTCTTTGCCTCAGTCTTGGCCAAGTGTCTCTTCAAACTGGGAAAGACCATGCTGCACAGGCTGCCTCCAAGTGGGCCGCTCAGAGGCCAGGGTTTTCCACCTGTTGAGGTCCACTCCTAAGGCCTTCAGACCCCTCTTGCAGATGTCCTTGTATCGCAGCTGTGGTCTACCTGTAGGGCGCTTTCCTTGCACGAGTTCTCCATAGAGGAGATCCTTTGGGATCCGCCCATCATCCATTCTCACAACATGACCGAGCCAACGAAGGCGTCTCTGTTTCAGCAGTGCAGACATGCTAGGGATTCCAGCTCGTTCCAGGACTGTGTTGTTTGGAACTTTGTCCTGCCAGGTGATGCCGAGGATGCGTCGGAGGCAGCGCATGTGGAAAGTGTTCGGTTTCCTCTCCTGTTGTGAGCGGAGAGTCCATGACTCGCTGCAGTACAGAAGTGTACTCAGGACGCAAGCTCTGTAGACCTGGATCTTGGTACGTTCCGTCAGCTTCTTGTTGGACCAGACTCTCTTTGTGAGTCTGGAAAACGTGGTAGCTTGTTGCTATTTGGCAACAGTGGTTTTTAAAAAACTTTTTGCTTTTTTTGTTATTGTATTGCACTTTGCTTCTCACAGTTTTGATTGCTTTTTTTATTGTAAGCCTCTTTGAGCGCCCTGTATTTTAAGGAGAAAAGCAGGATACATATCCTCCCAATAAATAAATAAATTGTGCTCTTGGATTACCCACATGACGGATCCAAAAAAAACTGCAACATCAGCAACTAACAGCACCCAAAGGAATTGGAAATGGTGGATTTTTTGCATAAGCAAAAGTGGTTCTGGGAAATATGAGTAAATCACCCCCCCCTTAAAAAAAATACTATTTGCAAGTCTAAAATCAGTCCTGACAAATTTCTGGCAGAGCCACACGTATAAATCAACACTGCTGCTCTCACCTTACAGAAATGAACTCTGTTTTTTTTCTCTGCAAAGACTCCGTGTTTATTCAGATGATTGCAATGGAACCCTGAATCCCACAACTATGCTTTTGAAGGGGGGGGGGAGACATAATGCAGCTGATTAATGACAGTTAGTAATTAACAGCACTGAAACAAGGTCGAGCCCAAGAACATTCCCCCGTAGAAAAAAAGTGACTTTTCCCAAAGTCATCACTACCAGGGAGTTGGCTTTTAACTCAACAGGGTGTGTGTGTGGGGGGGAGGTGATATCAAGGCAACTGATGATGAGCTGTTTGAATTATGCAAATACTCAGGTATCCGAAGGGTTTGACCTCCTTTTTTCAAATTTCATTTAGAATTCAAGGCATCACTCTGCCTTCACAGCTGCCAAAATCACATTAGACGCTTGCTACTGTAATTGAAGGCAGCGCATCCAATGTGGCTGGGAGGTGGAAGGTGCCATCTTGCTAGGTGATTCCTGAGTGGATTGTATGAAACTGTCAGGGAAGTGCAGGCAGGGGAGGCAGAGCCTCACCAGTCCCAACAAGTAACCAAAAAGAAGACTTTCTGCCCCTTTCTTCTGCAGCACAGTCCGTGAAAAACAAGCAGGGCACCTGGATCAGCTATCACTGGGGAGGCAGCAGGCAGAGGTGCCTCAGGTCCCAATCCAAAGCTTTGCGCACCAGCTCACCACCGACGCGCACTGTCGCCAACGTGCCATGAGGCACATTTGCAGGCCCTAGCACCATTTCTCCGTCACCTTGCTCTGCAGGGACTACTGTGAGAATGACTTTAACGGAGACCCTTGAGGTTCCAAGTCAATTTCTGAAGTAGGCTATTCAGAATGCCAGATGTAAGGGAGTGGCACCAGGATGCAAGTCTCTTGTTGTCTTGTGTGCACCCTGAGGCATGTGATGGGCCACTGTGAGATCCAGGAAGCTGGACTATGTGGGCCTTTGACCTAATCCAGTGGGACTCTTCTTAAGTTGTTCTAGCAGTGGGTCCTGACCAGGGAACGCCTCTGCAAGCCTGATCTCCTGGGCTGGGGACAGTGGACTCAAGCAACCAAGGCTCTTCCCCAATAAGCTGTGTGTTCAAATGAAGAGGAAGAGAGAGGAATGGGAAAGGAGTGATAAGCACTATGCGCTACTGCCCTGGATCAGTGTGCAGTTGCTCTCTACGCCCTCACATGGCCCATGCCTGTTACTACATGGGGAGAGAAGAGGTAGGCACCAACAAGATCAGCCATGCCTCTGATCATGCCAAGATCAGCAACCCCTCAGAAACTGGGTGGAGAGCAGGCAATAAGACATGCCTGAGGCTATTTCATAGGAGGATGACAGTGTGAGGCTCTGCCTCCCCTCTCCCTGACCACACGTCTGTGTGCTGAACACACCCTGAACTACCAGAAAGCCACATTTTGAAGAGTACCCTGCAATGTTTTGCCCTGTTTCTGCCAAGTTGTTGTGTGGTGAAGGCCATAAGAGAGTACCTTTGCCGCTCCAGGTGTTTAGAACGCTTCACAATTACGAAAAAATTGTGACTCTTTTTTTCCCCTTCTTTCTTGCTCTTTTGTCCTGAGCCTCAAATAAGAAATGCTCTCATGCGCTCCGAATGCCCGTTAAAGGCACTTGAAAAGACTTCTGTGGAATCACTTTTAGCTGTTTCATGGCTCCATTCAGATACATTTGTTGTCTTTCAGGTTTGCCTTGGGGGATTTATTTTCTCCCTGTCCTCTTTGTGAGCCCACTTAGCAACTGAAAGCGAACTGCACAATAACTGGCTCTTGAACTTGCGGAAACGGAGGAGAACATATTTACTGGGCACACTTCAAACACATTTGTCTGGTAGTTTGGGGTGTGTTTAGAAGCCTCAAGGAAAATGACCTTGATATTTCCACCCACTGGGTTGTACATTGAGGACGTTAGGTCATAAAATCATAGACTGTTCGTGTTTAAAGGAACCATGGAGGCCACCTATGTCCATCTTGCAAGCATTGGGAGGGGCCTGGTGGCCCCCCGCCCGGGTTGCCAGCTGCCACAATAGAATTGCAGTTGCTGGCCCCATGGCCAGAGTTTGCACCCTGAACAGAGCAGGAATGGGTTCTCCAAGGGTCACTGGTGACCTCCCATCATGAAGTACTGCCTCTCCTTCTCTGAGCTTCCTCATTGCCCAGTCTTCAGTGTTTATAGACCAACAGTCCTGCAGTTTGGCCTTCCTCTTCCATTTTCTTTTCACTGCTCACAGCAGTTATTCCTCCTTCTTGAAGGTGCTTGGCACCATGTATTCAAGATGTCCTTTGTCCTCGAGTTATCCCAGCCAATCAGGGATCACACATTAGACATAATGACATCCCGATCCCAGGTTGTTCGCCAGAACACCAGTGCCAGAAAGCCAGTCCAGGGCGAGGGCGAGAAGCTCTTCTCCCTTTGAATGGATGTTGGGAAGGGAGCCAAATGGAGAATTTTCACTCTGTTCACAGCTTCTCAGAAAAACTGCTGAAAAGCGAAGCAAGCAGGATTTCAGAAAACCTTTCATGAAACAGGCCCCATCTTGTTTGGCTTTTCCCTTCTTCTAATGCTTTCCAACTTCCTTATCTGACTTCTCATATTAAAATGGCTGCAACACACACAATATTTAGTCATTAAACAAAAGAAAAGAGGAATTTCTTTGTGTTCTCATGGAAAGCAGCTCAGACTTTCCAAGGCCTTAATGCAAAAATCTTTCTTTCTTTTTTTTTTTTTTGCCATTGTCTGTTCAAAAAGTTCCTTGTTCAAATCTTGATTTTTGTTCCCTGGAGATTTTTTTAAAGCACTATATGAGAAATGCAGCTGCATGGAATAATGAATATTATATATATCATTTAAAGTGAAAGCAAAAAAATTCCGTCAAGAAATGAGATTCAGTATTTCACACAAAAACAGTTCCACGTTGACAAAGGGATCAATTGTGTAGGCATCTGCAAATATTGTTCTCTTCCTTTTTAATGTCGTGCACCGCATTTACAGCCTGTGCCATCAGCAGGATTCAGGTGTTATGAGAGATGGATAAATGAAACAGTAGCCAAAAACTGGCCTGCCGCAGCTTCCTCTTCCAAAATGGTTTTTGATTGGTTAGTGCCATCACCTCTTTTAAAACATTGCTGTTGAAGGCCAGACACAATCTCATCACCTTCTGTAAATCCATTTCAGAACTCAACATTTAGTTATTTATTTAGTATTCAGCATGCACACTGCACATTTGCCGCTACACAAGCAAAATATCTTACATAAGAACATAAGAACAGCCCCACTGGATCAGGCCATAGGCCCATTTAGTCCAGCTTCCTGTATCTCACAGCGGCCCGCCAAATGCCCCAGGGAGCACACCAGATAACAAGAGACCTGCAAGGCTTCCTGGGAATTGTAGTTAAGAACAGCCCCACTGGATCAGGCCATAGGCCCACCTAGTCCAGCTTCCTGTATCTCACAGCGGCCCACCAAATGCCCCAGGGAGCACACCAGATAACAAGAGAACTCATCCTGGTGCCCTCCCTTGCATCTGGCATTCTGACATAACCCATTTCTAAAATCAGGAGGTTGCGCATACACATCATGGCTTGTAACCCATCATGGATTTTTCCTCCATCTTATCTTATCAAAATATCTGCTTATCTTTCTTTTATTTCTGTTTATTTAGGTTTCACACCTAAATATACATATATTGTGTAGTTCATGATTGATTGATGCATGGGAGGTGTTAAAAATTTTCCTGCTTTATGATGTCACTTCCAGCCATGACACCACTTCCATATTAATGGCATTAAAAAGTGGGTCCCAGTGCTAAAAAAAAATTTGAAAACTACTGGTCTAGGACTTTAAAGTTTAAAAAGCTGGAGATTTGAATTGTGGGAAAGAGCACAGCTTAGCTGCTGCTAGAAATTAGCTGAACAGCCCAATCTGATGGTTTTCCCTGCCGTTAACATGCAGCCATGTCAAAAGAGGCCGTGCTTTATGCTGTGGAGGGGTGGTGGTGGATTGGGATGGCTGGGAGAAGCAAGAAAAACTATTTTCCTTCGTAAGTTTCCCAATTGTCAATAGGCCTCCTCAGACCTGCGCCAGCTCTTTCGCTGGCGTAAGTTTGAGGGGAGAAAGGGGTGAGTTGGGAGGCGATGAAAGGGATAGCATCCAGTGCAAATAGCCCACGCTGGGTGCCACCCCTTCCCACCTCCACATCGTATTGCTGCTTTGGCTTCTTTCCTTTACTTGCACTTCTCATCAAATGACACCACCACCACCACCCCCCAACCAGCAGGTTAGTTCAGAATTAGCTGGTCACCTTTAAGTGGCCAGCTAACTTTTTGTCCCCCTGCCCAATTGACCAGAACATGACGGTTTTTCCCCTATTTTGGACTGACCAAGAGCCTACTTGGCTCTTAGACAACTAATCACAAGTATCAGCTGCGGCATAGGTAGGAATTATCTTGTTGTTGGCATCCTTCAGTCTCGGAAGACTATGGTGTCACGCTCTGAATGGTGGTTCTGGAACAGTGTCCTCTCCAGTGCGCGAAGCCTGGGTAAAGTAGGTATGGAGGATAGGCTGTTACCCATGCAGCAAATCCCCCCTCTCCACGTCGCTGAAATGGTCCAATGGAAAGGCAGAGGCCAGTACGGTTGGTTCCAGCGGCGTCGCAGGAGTTGCCAGAACGTGACTGTGTTCAGCCGTGAACTGCCTCAGGGACTCCGGCTCCAGATTTTGCCTTGAGGTTGACTCCTGAAGCCTTTTCCATAACTGGATGCAGCCACAAGGCAGTGGAGGTTTGGGATCAGAGTTTTCCTTCTCTCAGATGAGCTGCCTTCCCGGGCTGACAAGTCCCATCTACCCGGTGGCTGTTTAGTCACCTCTTACGACAAGTACAGCCAAACTGAGGGTCTATTCTTATCCCCAGACCCCAGGGGCTAGGAATCTTAGGGTGGCAATTATCTTAGGGTGGCAATTATCAACGTTTTCTTGCACCAAACTCTATGGTCTTCACCTCTTGTGATGGTTCTTCTGGGAGACACTTCCAGGTTCTGCAGCTCTGTTCCTAGAGCAACTGTCTGTAGCAACAAATTCTCTATTCCTCTTCCTCTGCCTGCAGAGCAGAGAAAGGTGGACAGAGACAGTGGAGGAAGAGAGACAATTGGGTACTGCATACAGTGGCCTGAGAAACAGAGTCACAGAACCTGGAATAGTTTTTCAGCAGTTTTCAACCATTGTGCTCCAAACTCCCACGGCATACCTCTGGACCATTCACGGTACGCCAGTGGCACCGCAGTTCAAAATTGCTGACTTAGGGATTTGTCAGCATCCTGGAGAAGTGGAGTAGACAATGGGATGCCCACAACTGGTCCCAAGAGACTTCACAGCATAGAGATGCCAGCTGGGAACCCCTTGTCCATGTATTATAAAGTCAACCTCAAAGGTTTCTCAGCTTGGGGGATTAAGATGCACACCAGATCTTCCTCAATCTCCTGTGCCATTGTCGTAGATCAGTGGTGCCCAAAGTCACAACCGCCGTGTTCGGAAAATGCAGTGCCCATCTGAACCGTAGCTTTTTGTTCTAGATGTCACTTGTGATGTCACTTCCTCTCTTGAGCTCCTCTCCTGGGTAGATCTCAGCTCTGGGCAGTCGTGTCTCTTGCCCAGCATCCCGGAAGGCTGTGCAACAAGACATCTGGGCAGATGCAGCTGCCCAGGGAGTCCCAGAGCCCAGATCTACCCAAGAGATGAGCCACGCAAAGGCATATATGAACAGAGTTTCTTCATTGCCATTTTTTGTCCCCCAAGCTGAGGAAAGAGCAGCATGGCTTCTTTGCACTTCTTAAACGGAAAGGGGAAAGATACCCAAATCGTTTCAGTGATAATGTGTACATAGGCGCACTTTTTTTCTAGCAGGGATTTGTACAACGCAGAGGTAAATAAACACAGCTTCCAACAAGAGCAGGTTGAGTGAATAAATAGCAGGTTGTTTTGCTTCTCATCGCTTGCTTGATTTCCATGCAACACATGTTTTTCATGCCATAGCAACGTCCGTTCCATTCCCTGGATGAGTAAACCCTGATTCGCGCTTTACAATATTGTAAGATATTTGCCATAGCACATTTGCTTGAAATCATAACCAGTCAACCAGCTCCTGGCTGAGCTGCCACCTCTGTATATATTCATTGATGCAGGTGTACATAAGAACATCAGAAGACCCCGCTGGATCAGGCCAAAGGCCCATCTAGTCCAGCTTCCTGTATCTCACAGTGACCCACCAAATGCCCCAGACAACAAGACAACAGACACAACCTGCATCCTGGTGCCCTCCCCGGCATCTGGCAATCAGAGGCAGCCTGTCTCTAAAACCAAGAGCTTGCACATACCTACGATGACTTGTAACCTGTAATGAACCTTTCCTCCAGAAATTTGTCCAATCCCCTCTTTAAGGTATCTAGGCAAGACGCCATCACTACTTCCTGTGGCAAAGAGTTCCTCAGACTAATTATACGCTGGGTATACCTGGATCCAGGTTCAAATCCCTGCTCAGGCATGAAGCTTCCTGGGTGACCTTGGCTCAGTCACTCTCTCTCTCTTTCTCAGCCTCACCTACCTCAAAGGGTTGCTGTGAGAACACAAGGAGGTGAGAAACTATGTACACAACGGTGAGCTTCTTGGAGGAAGAGTGGCATGAAAAAGTGGAAAATAAACAATGACATAACTTTACTTCCTCCTTCTTCTTCGAATTAAGAGGGACAATCATCCAGGAAAAAAAACATGGCCTCTTCTTTGGTGCATTTAACAACAGCTTGGTAAGTAAAACTCAGGTGGTTCCACTTTTCACATAAAGAGATCAGCATTCTCACCCACTGTGCCCTGCAGATTAAAAGCACAGCAACAGCAGCCGGTTAAACAGTTGGCAATGTCTCAGTACGCTGGGAAGAGGGATTTAAATTCTGGGGTAGCCACCAGAGAAACAGATAGATCAAACCCACCAACGGTTGCGCCTGCAAGAAAATCCCAAATTCCTCCCAGCTGTGGCTTAGTGGGGTATTCCTGATGTAACAAAAGAGAGGCTTTAATTCTCAAGTCAGGTTTTTCACTTGTGCCAATTCAGTGGGAGTATAAATGCTGCACTTTATCTTATTATACACTCCAGTTTCTTAAAACAAAGGAGCGCTCTTTGCATGCAGTTAACTTTGGCACAATGAGACAAAAGGCTGGGCCCCACCAGCCACCCCATGGGTACAGTGCAGCCACAAACAACAACACAACAGTTCCAATTTGGGGGGACGGACGACTACTGTGGTGTTGTGGTAAAAGGATGCCTTTAAGAGGGAATTGGACAAATTTCTGGAGGAAAAGTTCATCACTGGTTACAAGCCACGGTAGGTCTGTGCAAGCTCCTGGTTTTAGTGGTAGGCCGCCTCTGATTGCCAGATGCAGCGGAGGGCACCAGGGCGCAGGTTGTGTCTGTTGTCTGGTGTGTTCCCTTGTCGTACCCCTGCCCAGAAGGGCAGCGCCAGTTCGGTAGACAGGGTGGATTCTGTCCAGTGCCGCTGAGGCCGAATAAGCAGACACTGAAAGGTGGAAGGCTTTGAAGGTTCTTTATGGTTCAACAACAAGACATGCCCGTGACCTTTGAGAGTTTGCACACTCAAAGTCAAAGGCAACGTCAAAAGGGTGGGACCCTCCTTTTATACATTTCAGTTGTCATTCAAAACAAAGTCCCCCCAAAAGGGTGTTAACCTTCCCTGGTGTTCCACTGACCTTCTCATGCCCTCACTCCCCTGCCCTTCTTCACTGTCCTCCTCATGGCTTTTGCCCCCCACCTTCCAACAGGGAAGTAGTCTGGTATCGGTCTGCCTGTTCAACATGTCCTGCTATTTTTGTTTTTAGCTATGATGATGCTATTGTCTGCGGTTTTTGTTAGCTGTCAGCAAAGGGTCTTTTAATAATAAAATTTACAAGGCAGCAAGTCTGGAGCTTTCCTCTTAAGTTCATACTTTGCCTGTCTTCGTTCTGCACCCCCTCCGTCTGTCCTGTATTGATGGTTGTTACAGGTTGCTTTTAGGAAAGAAGGGGTCCAAGACAGGTAATTCGGTAACACCCTGAAGCATTTGGTGGGCCACTGTGAGATGCAGGAAGCTGGACTAGATGGGCCTGTGGCCTGATCCAGCCAGGCTCTTCTTATGTTCTTATTAAAATACTGTAGTCATCATCATCATCCTCTTTGTTGATGTCATTGCCTGGGGACAACAAAATATCACAGTCATACATTACACTTTAATTTTTCTGAAAGTTTTACTATCTTGTTTTAGGGGATAAAAACAAACACCAAAATCTGTTCAGGAAGAGGACAAAAAAAAAATCTCCCTTTCAGAACATCTAAGTGATTGAAACACCTCATGTCCAAATCCCGTTCCTCCTGGACTCTTCCGGCTGCATCCTCCTAGACACTAAGAGAAAGAGCAAAAAAATTCCCCCATTAATAATTTAGGCTTTTGTTTAAACATTTATCGGTAAAAATGAACAGCCCGATCTGAACAAAATTGATTGCTTAAGTTAATATCGGAGCCTGTCTGGGGGATGCCGAGAAAGACAAGTGATAGAAATGTAATTGCAAAAATATATAGCTGGTTATTAAACTTGAAGGATGGGAGAATGGGAGAGGGTTGGGCACCAAACACATGAAAAAGACAATCACAGATGCTGAATTACACCTTCCGAGAGTGGATGTCGACAGCCATTTTATTCTTTGTTTATGAGCATATCTGGACCAATAATTTGAAACTAGTTTTAGTTTCCTCCCAAAGGATTGTGGTCATTGTAGTTCATGAAGGTCTTGAGACTTCCTTGGAATAGTTCAGCAGTTCCGTTTCACGGGACAATAGTTCCCCAGCAGTCCCTACTCACTCACGATGGTGACTCCATGAATGTAAATATCTGGTGTGCAGCCCTGGCTTGGCATGTTCTAGCAAGGGATGAAACGGAAAGAGTGAGCAGGTTGTGTACTTTTTCCACACTAGGGTTATCAATGTTGTTGTTTTTTCCTATGCCTTTATCTAGGGCCAGCCCAAGACCACCCAAATGCAGCTTCCGTTACCCAGAAGTATTTCATCCCTCACCTCTAAAGCTGCTCTTCCTTTTCCTCCTCCTCCTCAAAGAAAGAAAGAAAGAGGGGAATGGTGTGGATAGAGTGGTGGACCAGAGATGCTCTTCCCTAGCACTCTCCAATCCACACTTCCTCCTTCACTCCATTCCCTTTATCCCTTTCCAAATCTAGGCAATGGAAGAAGGCCTGTGTTCCCCGCCAATCTGCTACCTTAGGCGACTATCTCAGTTGGCCTCATGGGCAGGCCGGTTTAATGGCATCTTGATCTGCAAGATGTTAACTGGTATTAATGCTACTCTCTGGGCAGCTTTACCTGCAGATGTGCGTACTTCAGAGGCACAAGTGCTGGCTAGGACAATTTTTTTAAAATTGGATTCTGGCTGTATTTCCATCCTAGCCTTTCTCCAAGAAGCTCAGGATATACAGTTCTTCAAGTCTTGCATTTTGTTCTCACAAGAACTCTACATGGTAAGCTAAACTAAGGACCCAATCCCATCCAACTTTCCAGTGCTGATGCAGCCATTCCAAAGGGGTTCACACTGCCTCCTGTGGTGGAGGGGGCTGTCATGAAGACCTCCTTGAGATAAGGGAACGTCTGTTCCCTTACCTTGGGGTTGCACTGTGGCTGCATTAGCACTGGAAAGCTGAGTAGCGTGGGGCCCTAAGAGAGACAGGGACTGCCCCTAAGTTGTCCATCAACAGTGCTGGTTAAGATCTCCCAGTAATAAGAATCATTGACATAGATGTCAGTCATTCTGTCATTGAGTTGGTAGATACCTTCGAGATCATCTAATCCAACCCTCTACTCAGTGCAGGTGACTAGAGCATCCCTGGCAAACGGCCATGCTTGAAAACCTCCAATGAGGGAGAGATCACAACTGCACAAGGCAAGCTGTTCCAGGGCTACACACCCCAACGGCTGTGGATGGATCCCCATCGGTTCTTACCCAGCACTGTGCCAACCAACACCTTCCCATCTCCTCCTCCGACTCCCTGAATCTGAAAAGAAAGAGGGTGTTCCCGAATGAACACACACACAGTTCTTTGGATTTTTGGAGAGGCAAACAAACAGGCGACAGGAGAATTCAAAGGACTTCTAACATTTACTCGCTTGCAAACGGGACCCCCACGCTCTTGGGGGACCCCGAACAATTACAATGATGCAGGTTTTATAGGGTAGTCTAGGTAGGGGAGGGGGACGAGAGGACACAAAGAGAATAGCATTCATGGGAAGGAGAACAGGATAATAGACCAACAGGCATACAAACATTTGGCATTGTTATCAGATCAACATCTTGATCCTCAGGATGTTCAGGAGGGCAATTCGATACGCATCAGCAATTTGTTTACAGAAATATCCATTACAAAAGATCTGGTACTCTATGCATCCCTTTTATTTGTTCATGGCTCTTATTTATGACTTTCTGTCTTAACCTTGTGAACCCATACCTACAGCTAGCTTGTTCCCTAAGAGGGACTTTAGATGCTGGCTTTTGGTCAGAGGCAAGCCTTATGGGTGAACTGGGCATCTTGGGATATTTCCATATTGTGAGCTGGGCATATTGAGATCAAGGGGAATGGAGGTGAAGAGGAAATGTGGAGGACAGCCCTGCCCAGTGTTAAAGTTGTAAGAGATGGAACCTTGGCTTTCCCCAGGTGTGAACAGGGTGCACAAACACAGCATACACAGCAGAGTCCTTTCAATGCAGCAGTTGTATTATAGAGCAAGGGTTTTTACAAGTAGAGTAGTCAGCAAACAGTCCAAGTCATATACGATGAGCAAGCAGCCAGTTCAGTATCAACAAATCCAAATCAGCTTTCCACAATACACAGTCAAAATTCAGTCCATAGTCAGTAACATCATATACATACAGTATCCAGCCCCTTCAGTCACTGGCAGCAATCTAACAGTAATCACCATCAACTCTCCTACTGCTGCACTTGAGGCGCCTTCTGACTATCCTCATATAGTCAGCTCAGCCGATCAGTACTGGCCTTGGTCACACCCAGGGTGTGCCTGTCCCAGGTGCTTGCTGATTCCAGCTGAATCATCAGTCCACACCTGCTCCCTGAACCAACATGTAAGCCTTGGTTCTGCATTTACTCAGAACACAAGCTGACACCCAGTGACCTTTACATCAGAGTGGGGACTTAGAGCCCAATCCTATGCACGTCCACTCAGAAGTCAGTCCCACTATAGTCAATGTGGATAGGACTGCAGCCTGAGGCTCCCCGTCCTACTCTGACACCCCACCCACTACCCCTACAGCACAGTGTCAGCTCAGCCCACGCTTCTCCTGCATGTAATGGGATGTCTGAAGTGGGCCGGTAGGCTGGCAGGCAGCAGCAAAAGGAAGAGGACAAAAGGGAGACAAAAGTGTCTTTTTTGCAGTCAGATCTGTGCTGCTCCCTGGACTGGCAACCTCTCAAGAGGAAAGCACACCATGGTAACAGGGGGGCGGGAGGGAAGGGGAACACATCAGCACATTTAGCAGGCCTGCTATTTATAGGCATCGGTTCCCAGAGTTAATAGACCCATTCGTGAAGCCAGACAATAAAACCTGCCAGTATTTGTGTTTGTGTCAGAGTGACATTGAAGCCGGTCTCCGAAACACAGGGTGCACAAATGCCTCGGAGCCTTAATATCACTGTTGCTGCCTACCTTTGCAAGAGCCTAAAAGGCTGTGCGATGCCCATTGTCTGAACCAGCTGTGCAACGCCCATTGCCTGGACCGGTGGCATAGCTAGAGGGGGTGCAAAGCACTAACTTTTGCAGGGAGCCTCACCGCAACATGCAAGTGGCCCCTCTCCCTCCCCTTTGGAGACATTCTGGGCAGTGATCCTTGGGATGGGAATGGCAGGGGGTGGCAAGCAGCCAAGAAAGCTCTAATTTTGAGAGGCCATATGGTATCTTTCTAAGAGGTACTGTGGTGTAGTAGTTAGAGTGTCAATTTAGAACCGAGAGACCTGTGTTCAAAACCTTGCCTGTCAAAAGCTTCCCAAGTGACCTTGTTTACGGTCCTTATCTTTCAGCTTATCCTGTGAGTGTGACAAAAAAGGGAAATCAAGGACCAGGTAACATCTGAATAAAGAAAGATCTGCTTGTAGCCATGCTGGTAGGCCCCAGTGTCAGACCTCAGCTGTATCCAACCTTAATTAGTGCATACCAAGCCTGGGAGAACTGTGGAGGAGGTTGCTTCACAGGGCCCTCTGATATCGTACCAAGCTACCAAGTGGGCTCCAAGGCCAGCTTGATTTACAACAGGGTTCAGCTGTGAGTGTCTCGGGATGGGAGGGGGGATTCCACCATGAGTAAGGAGGCTTGTGGCACATTCACCCCTAGAATGTTCGGCTGGCACTGAGTTCTGATTGGTGGATGGGTAAGGAGACCTATAAAGGTGAGGAAGGGACGCTTATGCTGGGCTGACTTTGGCTGAGGGGGTCTGAGATCCTGGACCACCTTGGCAGGAGTGAACCCAACTTGACTGCAGCAAGATGGGCTAGATCGGATTTTGGAATGCTAAGACTTTGGTGAGTGATAGTTAGAGTTAGGAGGTAGTTGTTATTGTTTTATTAGACTGAGTGTTGTATTGTAATGCTATACTCTTTGCCTAAATTCCTAAATTTTAGACTACGCAGTGCTGTCTGTATAACCCTGCTTTAAGCCTTTATGCAATAAATCCTACTTACTACATCTGACTGGATTATTGGGATTGGAAGGGAGCACAGGGACTGGTTATGGGAGGCAATCCAGTGTGGCCGGGGTGGACCCTGGAGACCCTGTATGGGAGCCTACTCCTTTTAGTAAGCTGAGTCCCCAAGGGGGTGTCAGCTGGAGTACGACTCAAGGGGAGGGTTCCCTAAATTTATCCTGGCTATCAAGAGTGGAAGCTCCGAGGTTTAGGAGCTATTTGGCAATCTGCCTTGGAGAGATCTGCGGGGGGCTCAGTGGCCATAAGGGTTTATGGCTCCTTGATCACCCTGAGGGTAATAAAAAGATTACCTGGCTATAAAGGAGTGAGATCTGATTTTCTTCACAGTGAGGACAAAAGGAGGGAAGGGAGCATAGAGCCATGCACACTGCCCTGAGTGATGGAAGAGTGTGGAAATAATGAAACATCTTTTTATCTGTGAAACAGCAGAGGAGGATCTGTTGCAAGGAGGTGTGTTTGGATCATGACTCTCTGGAGCAAATGAGACCAGAACATTTTTTTAAATCTCCATTGATTACTCCAGCTTGCAAAGATAAGGGAGAGGGTGATCTTGTAGTAGATCAGGGACTTTGCAGTAGCAGCCCTGTAGCTCTGGAATGCCTTCCCCAGGGAGTATTATTTGCTCTAAAACTGTGTCTAATACCACAGGCCAACACACATTTTGCTGTCTTAAAAGGTAGGCCTATTGCAGGGTATGTTTGGGGTGCTGAATGCAAAAATGGCGTCACTTTTACCTGATCACGTCTAGTTTCAGAGATATGGCATAGCCATAGTGTAGGTTTACTCACGAGGAAGTTGCTTGAACCATTCCCTAATGAGGTTATGCTGTATCTCCACATGTGGTAGGGCAAAACCGCTGCCATTTTTTAAAATCAGCACCCCAAATTCATATAAAACCACCATAAATTTTGTAAGAAAAAATTTCTGACCCTCAATTTCACAGGCCTATGTAACATCCTTCTTCCACAAGACCTTTTGGAAGGTCGAAGGTCTTTCCAGCTACACTTACTACTGGTCTTATTTGCCACTGTTGGGATGCATGTTTGTGTTGTATTTTATCCCATGCTGTTATAGTGCATTTTTGTTATTTATGGTTGTCCATTGTGGACTGGATTAGGAGGAAAGGGGCAGGGCTGGCAGAAGATGTCCTGGTTCCTAAAGCTGCATGCCTGACCTGGCTGCATGTCAGTTGCCGCTTCATCCTCATCCCACTGCCTGGATTTGAAAGGAAAGGGTAATGAAGCAGGTGAGGAAGAGTGGAGGACAGAAGTGGGCTACAGCAGCGGTTCCCAAGCTTTTGAGCATTGCAACCCACCTTGTGCTCCATGGTGCTCAGTATTGCTCAGTTGTTGTTGGCAACCTTCAGTCTCGAAAGACTCTGGTATCGCGCTCTGAAAGGTGGTTCTGGAACAGCGTCTAGTGTGGCTGAAAAGGCCAATTCGGGAGTAAGAACATAAGAACAGCCCCACTGGATCAGGCCATAGGCCCATCTAGTCCAGCTTCCTGTATCTCACAGCGGCCCACCAAATGCCCCAGGGAGCACACCAGATAACAAGAGACCTCATCCTGGTGCCCTCCCTTGCATCTGGCATTCTGACATAGCCCATTTCTAAAATCAGGAGGTTGCGCAAACAGATCATGGCTTGTACCCCATAATGGATTTTTCCTCCAGAAACTTGTCCAATCCCCTTTTAAAGTCGTCCAGGCTAGACGCCATCACCACATCCTGTGGCAAGGAGTTCCACAGACCAACCACACGCTGAGTAAAGAAATATTTTCTCTTGTCTGTCCTAACTCTCCCAACACTCAATTTTAGTGGATGTCCCCTGGTTCTGGTATTATGTGAGAGTGTAAAGAGCATCTCCCTATCCACTCTGTCCATTCCCTGCATAATTTTGTATGTCTCAATCATGTCCCCCCTCAAGCGTCTCTGAGGCCCAAACGCCGTAGCCTTTCCTCATAAGGAAGGTGCCCCAGCCCCGTAATCATCTTAGTCGCTCTCTTTTGCACCTTTTCCATTTCCACTATGTCTTTTTTGAGATGCGGCGACCAGAACTGGACACAATACTCCAGGTGTGGCCTTACCATAGATTTGTACAACGGCATTATAATACTAACCGTTTTGTTCTCAATACCCTTCCTAATGATCCCAAGCATAGAATTGGCCTTCTTCACTGCCGCCGCACATTGGGTCGACACTTTCATCGACCTGTCCACCACCACCCCAAGATCTCTCTCCTGATCTGTCACAGACAGCTCAGAACCCATCAGCCTATACCTAAAGTTTTGATTTTTTGCCCCAATGTGCATGACTTTACACTTACTGACATTGAAGCGCATCTGCCATTTTGCTGCCCATTCTGCCAGTCTGGAGAGATCCTTCTGGAGCTCCTCACAATCACTTCTGGTCTTTACCACTCGGAAAAGTTTGGTGTCGTCTGCAAACTTAGCCACTTCACTGCTCAACCCTGTCTCCAGGTCATTTATGAAGAGGTTGAAAAGCACCGGTCCCAGGACAGATCCTTGGGGCACACCGCTTTTCACCTCTCTCCATTGTGAAAATTGCCCATTGACACCCACTCTCTGCTTCCTGGCCTCCAACCAGTTCTCAATCCACGAGAGGACCTGTCCTCTAATTCCCTGACTGTGGAGTTTTTTCAGTAGCCTTTGGTGAGGGACCGTGTCAAACGCCTTCTGAAAATCCAGATATATAATGTCCACGGGTTCTCCCGCATCCACATGCCTGTTGACCTTTTCAAAGAATTCTATAAGGTTCGTGAGGCAAGACTTACCCTTACAGAAGCCATGCTGACTCTCCCTCAGCAAGGCCTGTTCGTGACAATCCCTTCCACACCGGGAGCAAGTGCAGTCTGTCCCTGGTCTGTCTCCCTGGCTATGGGCCTTCCTTCTTTGCCTCTTTGCCTCAGACTGTTGGCCAAGTGTCTCTTCAAACTGGGAAAGGCCATGCTGCACAGCCTGCCTCCAAGCGGGCTGCTCAGAGGCCAGGGTTTCCCACTTGTTGAGGTCCATCCCTAAGGCCTTCAGATCCCTCTTGCAGATGTCCTTGTATCGCAGCTGTGGTCTACCTGTAGGGCGCTTTCCTTGCACGAGTTCTCCATAGAGGAGATCCTTTGGGATCCGGCCATCATCCATTCTCACAACATGACCGAGCCAACGCAGGCATCTCTGTTTCAGCAGTGCATACAGGCTAGGGATTCCAGCTCATTCCAGGACTGTGTTGTTTGTCACTTTGCCCTGCCAGGTGATGCCGAGAATGCGTCGGAGGCAGCGCATGTGGAAAGCGTTCAGTTTCCTCTCCTGTTGTGAGCAAAGAGTCCATGACTCGCTGCAGTACAGAAGTGTACTCAGGACGCAAGCTCTGCAGACCTGGATCTTGGTATGTTCCGTCAGCTTCTTGTTGGACCAGACTCTCTTTGTGAGAGAGTACTGCCCCCCAAAAGCCTTACTTGGGGTCCCTAGAGGCTGCTTTGTTGTGTCAGCCTGTGGCCCACTCCATTGGTCTCTGTGGACCTCAGAATGCCTTCTGGATGCAACAGGAAGTAGCGCAAGCAAACTGTAAGTAAACCAGAAGTCGCTTTAGCGAGCAGGAAGTAACTTCTGGTCTCATCCGGGAGGTATTCTGAGACCCATAGAGACCAATGGAGTGGGCTGTGGGCCGGTGCAATCGGAAAGCAGCCTCCAGGGAAAGTAAGGCTTTTGGGGGCAGTATTCAGCCGTGGGTCATGACCCACTACACATTGAGTCATGATTGCAACTCACACTTTGGAAAATGCTGGGCTAGCACATTGGAAAATGCTCAAGTTCCACACTCTCCTCTTTTCCACTCTGACCATTTCTTTCTTTTGAAATCAAGGAGGAGGAGGAAAATCAGTGAAGACAAGTGAGCGGGCAGAGGAGGGCTCTTCCTTCCAATTCGCTAACTCAGTTAAGGTGACTGACAGCCCAATCCTCGGCTGACGGGAGTGCGGGACTGCTGCGACACCAAAAACGGCTGCCGCAGGATCCTGTGCACCCCAGACAGCTACTGCTGTCTCCTTGGGAGAAGAGGACTTTCGTCCCTTTCCCCTGGGTAAGGGAAGTAGCCTCGCAATGGGGCTACTCAATTCTGTGGTGGCCCTTGAGCCGGCACAGAATCAAAGAGTCCTGTGTCAGGCCACGTGGCCCGACACGGGCTCCAGGATAGTAATAGTACATAGTAACTTTATTGTCATTGTGCTACAGCACAACGAAATTTATGCACCTTTGAGATACAAGCATAAATATGTACTACAATTCCAACAATCACACTCTACACACTCACCCACACATTCTATACAACATGCATCATAATATAAAGCAGTATAACAGACCATAATGCCCAGGAGCATGGTAACAACTATATTGCCTTAGTCAAGCAACTGTTACCCTGCACATGCCTGATCTCATCTGATCTTGGAAGCTAAGCAGGATCAGGCCTGGTTAGTACTGGGATGGGAGACCGCCTGGGAATACTGGGTGCTGTAGGCTGATACCATGATCTCGGAAGCTAAGCAGGGTCAGGCCTGGTTAGTACTTGGATGGGAGACCACCTGGGAATACGAGGTGCTGTAGGCTTATACCATGATCTGGGAAGCTAAGCAGGGTCAGGCCTGGTTAGTACTTGGATGGGAGACCGCCTGGGAATACGAGGTGCTGTAGGCTTATACCATGATCTGGGAAGCTAAGCAGGGTCAGGCCTGGTTAGTACTTGGATGGGAGACCGCCTGGGAATACCGGGTGCTGTAGGCTTATACCATAGTCTTTCCAGACTGAAGGTTGCCAACCAACATAATTGTGGCTGTGGGATAAAACTGTTCAGGAGTCGTGTGGTGCTGCTGTCATAGTTCTGTATCGTCTACCCAAAGGCAACAGTTCAAAGAACTTATGAGCCGGATGGAAGGGGTGTCTCAGAATACTGTGTGACTTCTGCAGACAGCGAGATGTATAGATGTCCTCCAAAGCTGGTAGATGAAGGTTGATGATGTGCTGCACGATCTTAATTCTCTGCAGAGCTTTTTTGTCCCCTGCAGAGCAATTTCCGTACCACACCAAGATATCATAGGTTAGGACACTCTCAATGGTGCAACGATAGTAAGACACAAGCAGCTGCTGTGACAAATGTAACCTCCCAAGCTTCCTCAGAAAATATAACCACTTTTGTGCCTTTTTTTTAATCAACATGCTGGTGCTAACAGTCCATGAGAGGTCCTCTGTGATGTAAACACCTGGGAATTTGAAACTAGCAATCTGGTGAAGCTTAGCTCTGCCCACCTCCCGCTCCACTCCCTCCCCTACCATGCCTTCTCTTCGCCCTCTGCCCGCCCTCCCCCTGCCCTGGAATACCTCCCCCACCTTTCCCCATGCCCCCACCCACATCTTCACAGCCCGGTGGGCCGGGTAGCTGCCGGGCAGCGGAACGCAGGTCCAGTGTCGGAGCTGGCCCAGCGTAGGTTCGCATTGTGCTAGCTTCAGTGCTGGACCTGTGGTAAGGGCTTGCAAATGTGCCTCATGGCATGTTTGTGACAGCGCATGCAGGTTGTAAGCTGGCGCTCAGCCCAGGATCTGGCCTAACTCAGGTGGCTCATGAACCAACCAGCCCTGGATCTACAGTCTTGGCTGCTCAGAATTTAACCTGTGTGGACTTCCAGGAGTGCCTTGTTTCTTCTTTTGAGGTGATCCCCATTGGCAGATCCCCAAAACTCAGCCTTCTCTCCCCGCTGGCGTGCTTTCAACACGGGCCACCATCGGCTGCTTGAAGGAGAGCTCTTGCCTCTTTCAATAAGCCCCTGACAGATGCCTCCTCACTGCCTCCGAGTCTCGCCATTCACAAGCCACCAAATTAATCTTATTAGAAAGTATAATATTTGGATGCCAGGTTATCCTTCACTCCTCTCATTTGTGTTCTTTAATCACCTAACATCTGTCACAGACGAGAGGAATAAGCACATTAGAATTAAAATGGAGCCTGGTAGACACTTAGGGGAAAAAACCCAGATGATAACAATGCGGTGGACGCCAACACTGAACGAGTAAACTAGGAAGGCAGGCAAATCAAGGGGAGCAGAGATGAAAAATTCCCCCACAGGACAGGTACACAGAATTCTTGTGCTTCCATTACTGACTGGATACAGATCGCTCAAACTAATTGGTGTTTAGTTCCTCTCCTGCCCTGCTCATCCCATAAGCCTGGAGGAGCTTGAAAACACTAAACAATCAACACTGAATCTATACCTAGATATGGATATTCTCTCTCCATCTTCCCCCCCCCCATGTGTGAGTAAGTTAAAAAAAAAATAGAGCACCACCTGCTCAGAATGAAGTCTCAGTCCCATCGATGTCAATGAGGGAAGTGCAACACAGTCCTAGGCGTGGTTACTCAGAAGCATGTGCTACTAAGTTACATGGAACTCACTATCCAGAGCAGCAATTTTCAACTGGTGTGCCACAAATGGTCCACAGGTGTGCCACAGGAGTTTGGGGAGGGTCATTTATTAGTAGGGCCTGTGGGGGGGGGTGTGACCCCCCCACAAGCACTATGTTATGCTTTGTTAATTGTAAAAAAAACAAAAAAATGAGGGTGTGTCCTGACAATTTTAGCACCTTGACAGTGCGTCCTGAGATGAAAAAGGTTGAAAAATGCTGCTATATTGCACAGGCCTGCTAAATTGAGGGTCATAAAAGCATTTTTTTAAAAATTTATTTATTTATTTATTACAGATACAGGAAAGGAAATAGGTTTACTCAGGGTGGGTACAACACAGGTTACACATAAGGGTTTGGCCCTAGATTTCTACATACATCATTCAGTTAACAAAAAAAACACACAATAATCATCAATACAAAGGCTATCATATTTATCAATATAAAAAAATGACTTTAACGAAACACGCAATATTATCTAACTAAATTTGTCTACCCAATCATAAAAAAACTTCCAATATTTTCTTACTCTATCTGAATCTCTCTCTTTCATTCTTTCTGTTAAGACTTCCATTTCTGCTACTTCATAAATTTTGTCTATTAAATTTTCTTTAGTTGGCACATCTATAGATTTCCATTTTTGCGCAAACAATATTCTTGCCACTGTAACAATATGTACAATAAGGTGTTTCTTAGATTGGTCTTTAATTTCTGATGTCACATTTAGGAAGAATATTTCTGGTTTGAATGGTAATATACAATGCAATATCTCTTGCAACACTTTATGTATCATTTTCCAGTATTTCTTTGCTTTTTCGCATGTCCACCATATATGATAAAAAGTTCAAAACATTTTTTTTTCCAAAATGTATGGTGGTTTTATATGAATTTGGGTGCCGATTCAAAAAAAGTGGCATCTATGGTGTAGACTTTCACACGAGGAAGGTGCTTGAACCATTCATTATGCTGTATCTCCAAAACTAGATGTGATAGGGCCAAACGGATGCCATTTTTGGAATAGGCACCCCAAATATACTCAGGAACAGGTTTAACACAACAAAATGTGTGTAAGTCTGAGTTACCATCATCATCATATTTATGACAGCACCATCAATAGGACCAGCCCAAGTCCTCCTGGCACCTGAAGCACTGCGTCAAATGCTGCCTCCTCTCTTACCTGGTCTCCGCTCTTCTCTCTCCCTGAATTAGCAAAAAGAATATGGAAGTGGAACAGGTGAGGAAGTATGAAGTAGACCCACCAGTCTCCTGTCTTCCACACTTGCTCTTTTGCTCTGTCCTTCCCTTCTTTTTACAGCCTATGGAATGGGAGGAGGTACAGCTTCAGTGGAGGTGAGTGAACAAATGCAGGTGGGTGAACCCATCCAATCTGAGACAACCACCTTAGGGCCCAATCCTATACAATTTCCAGGACTGGTGTAGCTGTGCCAATGGGGCGTGCGCTGCATCCTTTGGTAGGGAGGCAGTCACAGAGGCATCCTCAAGGTATGGGAACATTTGTTCCCTTATCTCACGGCTGCATTTTGGTTGCACTGGAGCTGTGCACCATCTGAAATTCTCTCTCCTACACAATTGTTAAAGGTTCAGGATCCATGACGGGTCCAGGATGCCATGACGGGTTCTGCCTGGACTTCAGGACACCGTCCCCTATCTCTTCCAGCTTGGAAATGTTCAATGCCCCCTACCCCTCTTTCTTACTGTGATGCACTGGGTAGCAGAACCGTCAAAGAATGGCCAACCTGTCTGCAGAAACACCAGTAAAATGTTGCTACTTAGCAAGAAGAGGAGAACGATTTCTTCACTTCTCTGGAGAACTAAAGAAGGTGAACATGTGAATTAAGGAGATAATTACCCTCAGGTTAAAAAAAATGGTAGTGGGAACAAGCCATTTAAACTCACTGCTCCTCTGTTTTCTAGCACCCTGCATTGCTGCCTTGTTCTTTGAGATGGTCAGTCTCTCACAAAGATGCCTTGGATTAACTCATAATGAATCCAAGGACTCACATTCTTTTTTCAAGCCATGACCACTAGCTCCCTACACCCACCCTTCCTGTTACTGGACTGGCCAGAACAGCAGTGGCAAAGCATAGAGAAAGAATCCCTAAGAACATAAGAACAGCCCCACTGGATCAGGTCATAGACCCATCTAGTCCAGCTTCCTGTATCTCACAGTGGCCCACCAAATGCCCCAGGGAATGCCCTCTATCCCTCTTTCTTACTGTGATGCACTGGGTAGCAGAACACTGTGACACAAATCCCAGGAGACTGTTGGAGACATAGTTTTCTCAAGGACAACCATAACTGCCTCCACCTTGTGACAGGGAAATGAAGGGAAAGCTGACAAAGACATAGTAATGGAAGATCAGAAGATCATCAGGTGGATGATGTGGTGTTGACAGCGATTCCCTGTTTTGACAGCTGGTTGACAGCTCTGGGAAGGGCAGGGCTGGCTCCACAGCTGTAATCAATCAAGGCCAATGGAGACCTGGTTGGACACCTGAGCTTCATTTGACCTTGATGGGACCTGAGCTAATGAGGTAGCTCACAGCTGGGCTGCATTTGGACTTAACAAGGGGCTGCAGGATAAAAGGCAGCTTCAGAAGGAGCAAAGGGCTGACCAGAGGGAGGACCCTGACCCAGAGGGACACCCGGATGGACTCACACTGGGAGAAGGGGACTGCCAGAACTCTGCTGGAGGACACACAGAGGAGAGGACTGCCAGGACCCTGCTGGAGGAGACACTCTTCTGGAGAAGATAGAGGAAGGGACTGCTGAGACTCTGCTGGACACACACTCTGCTGCATTGGACTGCTACTGGGAATACTGGGCTGGGAATACTGGACTGGGAAGATTGGACTGCTTTGGAGATTGAACTGTGGACTTGGACTGGAGGCATCAAACCTTCACCCACTGAGTTAAGTGGAGTTTTGGGGAGGGAAAGCCTCTGGACAAGAGGACTTGCAGGGAGTGTCTGTGTTTGTAGCAATAAATTCTTGTTAATTGCTATAGATAAGGAGTTCTGTGTTCATTCCTTTGCACACCACAGCTGTTGTTCCTAGAGATAAAGAGGGTGTTAATTAGCCAAAAAGTGGGCATTAGAAGGGAGTTGGGATATTTGGACGGGACAAATTGGCGTAGTCGGCAGGATTTGAAAATTAGGGCAGGACAGACATCAAGGGGCAGCAGTGGTTAGCAGGGACAAGAAGACTCAAGTGGAAGTTCTCCAGCTTGAAGGTTGTTCCAAACTGGAGACGAATTTGGGGGTTCTGAAAGTTTGGCTCTCATTTGAGGCTGGCTTCTAGGGGCCCCTCGAGTCCTTCTCCACATCTGGCTCCTGTCACTGGTAATTCAACTTTCTATACTGGCCTTATTGCTGCCAGTATTAGCGGCTACCAGGTATGCAGATGCAAGTAGCTTTACCCATCACATTCCTAAACGTCAAAAGCTGTTGTGAAAAACACAGGAGCTGGGCCAGGGGGGAAAAAAATGGCAACCCTATTGACAGTGTGGAGGAAAAGTCAACATCTCCAATCTTATTCCAAGGTAAGTGTCACTTGGTAGAAGTATTTTAAGATGTGTGTCTCAAAAAATGTGGATGTAAATCCTGCAAGAAGAGGCAGAGGAGAAATATTCCAGCCCAAATTCAATGTGTGTGTGTTTTTAACAGTTCGCTTTGCAGGTCCTCTTCCTGGTCTCCAGCCCTCCCTGTCTCCTTTCCTCCTTGTTATAAAAGATTTGTTGATGTTGTCCACAGCAAACAAATATATTAAGGCACTAAGTGGCGAAGAGCCCCCCCCCCCCCCAAGGGCCAGGTCTTCCTTGCTTATCAGTCCCTGCCTCTTCTCTCCAGCCCCAACAATTGCAGGGACCTTGACAGCAAATAATTGACGTTCATCTCTTCCAGGCTAAGAGACAGCTGATGGGTCAGAATGATTTCATTTGGAGGACTATCGGTGTGTGACGTTGATGGATGGCCAGGAGGCACTGATGGAGAGGCAGATATCAAATTGCAACCATTTCTAATCAAGCCGGAGGGGGCTGGCAAGCTTCTTTGCCCCCAAGCAGCCGTCCAAGTAAAGCAATTTCTCTAGGCATATTGCTTCGCTTTAAGACACCTTCCCTCCTCTGCCAAAGGGAGCCCCCCCCCCAACTGCTTGCTGTAAACCAGGCTTGCTGATAAGTACCCAAAAGTTACCAGTCCACAGTGTTTCTAACACTTATCAACATATGCCTGTTAGTCATTTGTGGATTAAAGGGGGGCAGCTTCTATTACTTGGATCGTGCAGACCTGGCCACGGTGATCCATGCCACGGTGACATCGAGGTTATATTATTGTAACGCGCTTTATGTGGGGCTGCCCCTGAAAACAGTTTGGAAACTGCAATTAGTGCAGAATGCGGCGGCCCATGTGGTCACTGGAGCTAGGCGGTTTGACTCTGTCAGCCCGCTTCTCCAGGGGCTGCATTGGCTGCCCATTCGTTTCTGGGCCCAATTCAAGGTGCTGGTTTTGACCTTTAAAGCCCTATACTGCTCTGGGCCAGGGTATCTCAGAGATTGCCTACTTCCGTACAATCCGGCTCGTCCTCTCAGGTCATCAGAGAAGGCCTTTTTACAAGTGCCGCCGCCTGAGGAGGTACGTGGGGCGGCGGCAAGAAACAGGGCCTTCTCAGTAGTGGCACCAACATTATGGAACTCCCTTCCCCTTGACTTGAGAATGGCTCCCTCTCTTGAGACTTTTCGGCAAGGCCTGAAGACATTTTTGTTTAAAGAAGCCTTCTGAGTGCATGGCCTTTTTAAACATCTTTTCTGTATCTTTTAGTATTTTTACAGGCCTGGTTCCTCTGATTTGCTACATTTTGCTCCTTTTATCTGACTTTTTATCTGACTATGGTTTTTATGGGTATATGTTAATGTGTTTTTAATATGTTTTTATTTGTGGTTAAATTATGTTTTTAATCTGTTTTTAATATGTTGTGAGCCGCCCTGGGTCCCTTTGGGGAGAAGGGCGGGATATAAATAAAGTTTATTATTATTATTATTAACGCATCTCTGCCTGGTTGGTTGGAGGGACTACTAATTCATGGCTGGCAACCAAACTAGTCCCTGGCTACAAGGAGGGGCCTCATCAGAGAGGGTCCAGGCCAGGTGTTCTAGTCCTAGGCAGTGATGGGTCACCCCAGTAAGGCTGGGTACCTACCTCATCATGGGCCAGTAAAAGGGTCTCTACCTCTTTAAGAGGTCCTAGAAGTGGATGACTTCCACCTCATTTGTTAGCAACAACTTTGGGAAGCAAACTGGATTTTAGGCCAGATTGCTTGATGTAGGTGCAAGAGGCATTGAGGAGTCAGAGAAACAATAAAGAAAAAGGCAAGCAGATTTAAGATTGAGGGTGCAGAGAGAGAGAGACTGTTTCTACAAGCCTTCTCACTCCGTTTTTATTGTACTTTGCAACATTAATATAGGCTACATTCAGTTCCCAGATAGTGCCACATTAGAATAGCATGCAGGGGCTAGAACAACGGGTGCTTTTTACAGAGTGCCGTATCAGCTATTTTCACACTTCAGCCTCCGTGACTAGCACCCTCTTCGGTGTGCCGTTGAGGGGTGGGGGGAGATTTGCCTGCCTTGCCATGTTACCAAGACTTCAATGTGCTTCTGCATAAGCACTAAAACACCACATCACTGATATGTGAGTTGCTCCTGGCCATATCCACTCCACTAAAGTAAGCCCTTCTTATCTGCTAGTTTGGCACCCCAGGATTTGGGTCAATGCGAGTGCTGTAGGGTCTTACATGACCTCATGGATGCAACTGGAAGGCACCTCTGGTCATCACCTGGAGAAAACTGAAGGGCTTTCTGTGGATTTTGTGGGAATCGGTATCCACAGGGGGTCCTGGAACAGATCACCCGCAGATACCAAGCTCCAACCTGTATATGACTACCTGGTCAGCTGAGACATCCCTAGCATGTATGCACTGCTGAAACAGAGACGCCTGCGTTGGCTCGGTCATGTTGTGAGAATGGATGATGGCCGGATCCCAAAGGATCTCCTCTATGGAGAACTCGTGCAGGGAAAGCGCCCTACAGGTAGACCACAGCTGCGATACAAGGACATCTGCAAGAGGGATCTGAAGGCCTTAGGAGTGGACCTCAACAGGTGGGAAACCCTGGCCTCTGAGCGGCCCGCTTGGAGGCAGACTGTGCAGCATGGCCTTTCCCAGTTTGAAGAGACACTTGGCCAACAGACTGAGGCAAAGAGGCAATGAAGGAAGGCCCATAGCCAGGGAGACAGACCAGGGACAGACTGCACTTGCTCCCAGTGTGGAAGGGATTGTCACTCCCGAATCGGCCTTTTCAGCCACACTAGACGCTGTTCCAGAACCACCTTTCAGAGCGCGATACCAGAGTCTTTCGAGACTGAAGGTTGCCAACATGACATAAGGTCAGCTGAGAGTTTTTCGTTTAGTGTAGCCCAATCCATCGGCCAACCACAGGGAGAGACTGTGGCTGGCTTGACTCCCTGCAAGAGGGAGACATGAGGAGTTACTCTGGAGCACTCCGCCCAGCTCTCATGCTTCCCTGATGCTGCCCATCCAGCCCAGCGCCCCTTCAAGAGTCCAGCCTGGGTTAAGGTGCAGCTGGGCCCTACTGTTGCTGCTGCTGCCCCACCAGGCCAGTCCAGGACCTCCAGGCAGTGAGCCCAATGCTAGCTCTCTGACCCAGCAGCATGCCAGCTTCCACCATTTTGGCACTTCCTCTTCACATTCCTTGGATCCAAACAGGAAAAGAGGCACAGAGCAGGAAGTGTGGAGGAGAGGAGAGCAATGAACTAGAGCAGGGGTGTCCAAACATTTTGGCAGGAGGGCCACATCATCTCTCTGACACTGTGTCGGGGGCTGGGGAAAAAGAAGAATTAATTTACAATTTAAAATTTGAATAAATTTACATAAATGAATATATTAGAGATGGAACTTGTGTGAATAAATGAAGGTCTTGCAGTAGCTCAAGGCCTTGCACAAAGCAAGGCCAGCCTTTCCTTCGCTGCCACTGCTGCATCACAGACGTGGAGGGATACGTGGAGGGAGACGTAGTGGAGGGAGTCCTTGCCCCACAACTCAAGTGAGAGGTCGAACAGTTGTTCTCTTGCTGAGAGGCCAGCACGGACTCCAGCAAGTCTTTGGAGGGCCAGAGGCTCATTGGAGACTGGGGGCTCCCTGAGGGCCTGATTGAAAGCGCCCAAGGGCCGCAAGTGGCCCCCGGGCCGGGGTTTGGGCACCCCTGAACTAGAGCATCTGTTGGGTCTGGGGGACAATGAAGATGCTTTGGCCCACCACTTCGTTCTACACTCCTGTTTGGTTCCATGTTTCCTCTAGGGAGCAGAGGAAGGCAGAGGGGTGGAGGCCAGTGGATGGGGAAGGGTGTCCCCCCACCATCTGCAATATGGGGCAACAAACTTAATTTGTATATTCATATATAACTTGGTAACTTTGTATATATAATCACACCAATAAATCAAAAAATAAGTTTAAAAGAAATAAGTTTTCTTCTTGAAAAACATAAGAACAGCCCCACTGGATCAGGCCATAGGCCCATCTAGTCCAGCTTCCTGTATCTCACAGCAGCCCACCAAATGCCCCAGGGAGCACACCAGATAACAAGAGACCTGCAAGGCTTCCTGGGAATTGTAGTTAAGAACATAAGAAGAGCCCCACTGGATCAGGCCAAAGGCCCATCTAGTCCAGCTTCCTGTATCTCACAGCGGTCCACCAAATGCCCCAGGGAGCACACCAGATAACAAGTGACCTCATCCTGGTGCCCTCCCTTGCATCTGGCATTCTGACATAGCCCATTTCTAAAATCAGGAGGTTGCGCATACACATCATGGCTTGTAACCCATAATGGATTTTTCCTCCAGAAACTTGTCCAATCCCCTTTTAAAGGCGTCCAGGCCAGACGCCATCACCACATCCTGCGGCAAGGAGTTCCACAGACCAACTACACGCCGAGTAAAGACTTTCTTTTGTCTTTCCTATTTCTTTTGTCTGTCCTAATCCACTCAATTTTAGTGGATGTCCCCTGGTTCTGGTGTTATGTGAGAGTGTAAAAAGCATCTCTCTATCCACTCTGTCCATCCTGACCCCACATGAACACACACGGTTCTTTGGATTTTTGGAGAGGCAACCAACAGATGACAGGAGAATTCAAAGGACTTCTAACGTTTACTCGTTTGCAAACGGGGCCCCCACACACACACGTGGAGGACTCCGAGGGATTACAATGATGCAGGTTTTATAGGGTCTTTTAGATAGGGGAGGGGGACAAGAGGACACAAAGAGAGAAAAAACATCCATGGAAAAATAACATACAGGCAGGCACACAAACAACATTTGGCATTGTTATCAGATCAACATCTTGATCCTCAGGATGTTGATCAGGAGGGCAATTCGATACGCATTGGCAATTTGTTTACAGAGATATCCGTTACAGGGGGTCTGGTACTCTAACTCATCCCTTTTACCCTAACCCTTTCATCCTCATTTGTTGATTGCCCTTTATTTATGACTTTCTGTTCACCCTTGGAGGCCCATACCACAGCTAGCTTGTTCTCTGAGAGGGATAGCTTTTGGTCAGAGAAGAGCCTTGTGGGTAAATTGGGCATCTTGGGATATTTCTATATTGTGAGCTGGACATATTGATATCAATCCCCTGCATAATTTTGTTTGTCTCAAGTTAAACATCTTGGGGGGGGGGGGGACGGCTCCTGGACACCTCTCTGCAGCCTGGCACCTGGGGCCCCCACCACTCCTGCCACCCTCTTTGTACACTGCTGGTCTTAGGCAGCCTCATGGAAGGAGCCGGCCTTGCAGCCCTGCTGAGTCCATTTCTAGTAGCAATAGGTGAAGGAAAGGGTTAAGGAAACAGCCCTGCTGTAAACACCATCTGCCAAGCCCCTGGAAACCTGAATGTTGGAATTCCCAAAACATTTCCTGGGGCCATGAAACAGTTTCACATGGAAGGCAGGCTTTAAGGTGCCAAAATTGAACATATCTGTACATTCAAAGATGTGGGGGAGGGAGAGCGGGACGACAACTAGAGCTATCAGCTGATTAAAGAAATCTTAGCCACTGGATCTTATGAGCTTGAGTTGCTGGATTCATTGAGATAAATCAGTTAAATTCACCAGTTATAGAGGGGGGTAAATAGTTCTATAAGAAAAAAATGTTACTATGTTTTTGTATGAAGCATGCGTGTGTTCCATCACCATAAAGTGGCATTCTCCCTTCTCTCACGCATAAGAGGAAATAAGAACATAAGAGGAGTCCTGCTGGATTAGCCCAAATGCCCATCTAGTTCTGCTTCATGTCTCTCACTCTGGCCCCACCAGATGCCCCTGGAGGCAGACAAGACAAGGAGATGCCTGTATCCTGTGGCCTCTCCCTCGTGTCTGGCATTCAAAGGTAGCCAGCTTCTCATGGCTTGTAGGCTGTGATGGACTGTGGGAGGAACGCAAGCGCTCACAACTCACGAGCAGATCATGGGTTGTGAGCACTTGTGGGTTCTGAGTGCTTTGCGTGCCTCCTATGGCAGCAGTGCTTTCCAAAGGACTTCGGTGGGGAGGCACTGCCTCCCCTGCTTCCCCACCCATCGCACGTCCCTGATGGGTTTAGACAGGGACTGGACAAATTCAGGGAGGGCCAGATATCGATCAGTGGCAAGCAATCATGAAGGTTGAGATGTACCAGGATCTGTTACAGAATGCAACCAAAGGCCACTTGCAGGAGAGCAATGGTGGGAAAAGAGATATGCATTTCTCTCCAGCTTCCCAGAGGCAGATGGTGGGTCACTGTGGGAAACATGAAGGAGGATTAGATCCAGGGGCGTAGGGGGATGTCTTGCCACAGCTCCTCATGCCCGCTTAAGGCCGATTAGTTTCCCTTGTGAAATTCACCAGTGCAGCAAGCAAAAGTCAGAGTCCAGTTCCAGTCCACAGATTCCAAGTAAACCAGTCCAATCAATGAGAGTTGCCAAATCAGAGTCCAGAGCCAATAAGCTGAGTTACAGTCTGAGGTCAGGTTCCAGGTAAGTCAGTCAAATCAGTCAGAGTATCCAAGTCAAAATCCAAAGTCATTAAGCCAAGTCACAGTCCACAGTCAGATTCCAAATTCAATAAGCCAAGTCAGTCTCCTCTCCTGCCTCCAACCTGCACTCCTTCTACAACCCACAAACCCTTCCTGCCTCAGGTTCTCCTTATATCCCTGAGGGCCCTATTGCCTTCAAGTGGCTGCAGCTGTGCAGCACACTCTGCTGGATGCCCAGGCCTTACCCTTAAAGGGGCCACTGCTGACACCACATCTACCTCCTCGTCAGATCTTCCACAATTCCAATACAGGGGAGTAAAGGGGTCTTAAAAATTTATGGGGCCTGGGTCCCAGATGCCCTAGCTGTGCCACTGTGTGGATGTTATCACCTCTCTCTAAACTACAAGGCACAGAAATCGCTGCTGAATTCTCAGTTTCCCACCAAAATTTAAGTTTAAAATGTCAATGATTGGGATTTGGGGGTGGGGAGAGGGAGGGGGCTTAAAGCTAAATTTGAAATGGTGACATTTGCATTGTAAGCAGCTGAAATACAAAGTGCTGAGAATCCAAAGGGGAATTTTTAAATGTATATTCTCCCTGCCTCTCCCTCCCCACAATCCTTAACAATCTACTTCCGTTTAATGTGTCTGTTTTGCCCTGATTTAGATGCTGGAATGCTCTTATTTATTACAGGAGAGGGCTTGAACTTGATCTGAATTCAAATCCACAGTGCTAATTGAAACACATGCCAGCTCCACTTCCTGTCCCAAATACGGTCTGTTGAGAATCACTATGAATCTGCCGTTGGCTTGTCTCCGAAGGAGGCCTGCCCCCCTCCCAGGAGGCACAGTCTGTACTCAGAAGGTGAGAGCTGAGCACCAATTCAAGAAGACACTTAATTTCTGATCAGCCTCTTTGCATAAGCATCTTGGGAAGATTAACTCAGAGGCCTGTTCATTTAAAAAGAAAAAAAAAGGGTGAATATGCCATTAGAATCAGACCTTCATTTGAATGAGTCCGGTGCCACTCCTGGGCATCTCCTCTCACCATTGGCATACCCTAATGACAGCTTTTCTATTATGCTTCAATCACAAAGATGGATCTGGCCACTCCATCCCTCTGACAGCCCCTTCCCCCCCTCCCCAAGAAGAGCAATTACACACACAGATTGATAAATACCTCCTTGGAATGTGTGAACTTTCAGTCCCCAAGGCCTGCTAACAGTAGAATGCACTTATTACCCATGTCTATCATGTCATGATCAAGTATTCAGAGGTTAATCTGCAAAGTACTGCAAAGAGTCAGAAGGAATTACAGGCAGGAAGTCTGGCAATGTGTGATTTATCAACCCACAAAGACATGAACTTCTTCAGAGGTAGGAGAGAGACCAGCCACATTCCGACGTGTTGATGTTAATGTCACCTAAAGTAGTGCTTCTCAAACTATCTTAGGTGGTGGACAGGCAATTGTCCCCCACAGGACATCTTTTCACTTCTCTCTTCTTGTATTTAACAGTGGGAGATCAACTGACTTGGATCTCTGAGCCAGTTGAGAATGGTAATATTATTGCTGCTCCGCTCTCCTTGGACTTGTACCACTTCAGGAGGTGGCGTAAATCCAAGGAGACCCATAGGGGCCAGCGTCCCTTTCCTGGAGGTAAGGGGGAATGTTTCCCCTTTCCTCTGGCTGAGCCGCTTTGGGCCCTATCCCATGCTGGATACAGCGCATGCCTCTTGACTTGCGTGTTCCAGCGCAGGATAGAATTGTGCCCTTAAATGCTTTAGGGTCCAATCCTATCCAAATTTCCAGCTCTGATGCAGCCGCAATGCAGCCCCAAGGTAAGGGAACAAATGTTCCCATATCTTGAGGAGGGCTATGTGACTGTCCCCCCACTGCAGAATGCAGCACACACCCCATTGATATAGCTGCACCAGCCCTGGAAAATTGGAAAGGATTGGGCCCTTAAAGTCCTGTTGAACTTGATTCTAGAGTAGACATGTATAGGATTGTGCTACCACTCTTCTTCAGCTGCAACATAATAAAAAATAACAAAATATAATAGAGCAGTGTTTCTCAAACTGTGGGTCGGGACCCACTAGGTGGGTCGCGAGCCAATGTCAGGTCCCCATTCATTTCAATATTTAATCTTTAATTTATTAGACTTGATTCTCCCATGGTATGCGACTGCATTTGGGGAAATGTTACAGGCCTGTACTTTTAACAAGCTGCTATTTATACTCTTTTAACAGTGATAGTCAATGGGACTTACTTCTGGGTAAGTGTGGATAGGTTTGCAGCCTAGGATTGTTAAAAATTTTCCTGCTTGTTGATGTCATTTCTGGTCATGACATCACTCCTGGTGGATTCTGACAGATTCTCACTTCTAAAAAGTGGGTCCTGGTGCTAAATGTGTGAGAACCACTGTAATCGAGGATAATCATGTCTTCTTATTCTACAAATTTTTTGTAAGATGATCAAGATAATCCGTGTGAAACATTTTGCACCCAAGTGCTATATGCAAATGATGTCCTTCCCGTGTTGAATGTTTCCCCCTTGGGAAAAGAACCCTGGAATCCTGATTGTTTTAACAGACTCTCCATCTCTGCAATGCATCCATTAAAACGTTTTCTTGAAAATGCGCTTTTTGAAAACATGAACTGGAACCATTTAAAAAAAAAGAAGAAGAAGAAGACTTGCCTCTCTCCTCTCTTTATGGAGAGAAATATACCGGCTCGGCAGAAATGGCTTATTAAAGCGATCTATTTTTCTTGGCGTCCCAATAATTTAATGAACGGCTCAGGTTTCAGCAGTGACATCTGGTGGCATCGCAAGAATAATAAGCTTGTTGCCTGATTAATAGCGGTTCAATCAGCCCAACAGATCCCCCCCCTTCGTCCTCCACCATGTATTAGCCTAAGTGGAATGGATCTTCTAGAAACACGGTTAAATAATTGCGAGGACAGCCAGTTTGCTCCTGCAGGGTTAAACGTTGCATTTGCAAAACACCACAAGTGTTCACTCTAGGAGTGAAATCTGGAGGCTCGCATGCTGGGATGGGAAAGCTAATTGTGGCTTAATACACACAAACTAACTCCACATTTAACGGTTGCTCGTGTAATCCAAGACTGCCCTACCTCCCAGCTAAATTAGCTTTCAAGTGATTATCAGCAAAGGAATTAATTTGGTCTGCCTTTTTAACAGTGATTTCAATTAGTGCTGGTTGGGTGGAAGCCCTGGGGCCAAAGCCTACCTTGAACCAACAATGTTCAACCAGTGTGCCGTAGATGGTGTGCAGGTGTGCCGCAGGAGTTTAGGGAGGGTCATTTATTAGTAGAGCAATTGGGAGATGCAAGCCCCCTACCAGCAGCCTGGTGTGCTTTGTCAGTGGTCAAAAAACTGATGGTGTGCCTTGTTTTTGGTGTGCATTTTAGCGCCTTGTTAGTGTGCCCTGAGATGAGAAAGGTTAAAAATTGCTGCCTTGAGCTTTCCATAGTTCCCCCCACCCAATGTGTCCCCCACCCTTAGTGCCCCACCCCAATGGCAAATCAGGCACTACCACTGCTGCTAGTACAGAGGTTTTGGGGGTCAGCCTGGACTGGTGGACCCTCTGATAGGCAAGAGCAATTTATTTGATCACGTATCTACAGTGGTGCCTCGCATAACGAAATTAATCCGTTCCGCGAATCCTTTCGTTATGCGAAATTTTCGTTGCGCGAATCACGTTTTCCCATAGGAATGCATTGAAATCTAATTAATGCGTTCCTATGGGCAAAAAAGGTCAAAACGAAGTCAAATTTGGTTTACAAAGTGTTTATTATGTGCTCTTTAAAGGCATACATACTGTACAGAGGATTTCTAAAATTTGAAGCATACACGAAATTTTTAATTTTTAAAAAATTCGTTATGCGAAGCATGGACCTAAAAAAGTTTTCGTTATGCGAAGCACGGCCAGAAATTTTCGTTATGCGAGTTACCAAACTCAATCGAAAAACTCTTTCGTTGCGCGGGGCATTCGTTATGCGAGGCACCACTGTATACTGCCCATCCTCCAAGGAGCTCAGAATGGTGTACATAGTTCCTCTCCTGCCTTTGTCCTCACAATGACCCTGCAAGGTAGGTGAGGTGGAGAGTGACTTAGCCCAAGGTCACCCAAGAAGATTCATGGATGTGCAGGTTCTTTGAAATCTAACTCCCAAACCAGGACTCCCAAACCTGGCTGTCAACAAACTACTGGTTTCAGCATTGCAGCTTGTGAACATATCCTATGAGCTCACAATCGTCCTCCTTTTTACTAATAAAAAGGAAATGCAAGTTTCGAGGTCTTATGACAAAAGGAGAACCTCAAAAAAATGTTGCAACGGGTTGCAATGCCCTTGAAACCGGTGTCTTCAGGATTGGCATGGCTGGGCAATTGCAAAACCCGTGGGAGGGCAAACCAACAGCATAGCTAGAATAGGTGTAAAACACTAAGGCTGCAATCCTATCCACACTTACCTGGGAGAACATAAGAACAGCCCCACTGAATCAGGCCATAGGCCCATCTAGTCCAGCTTCCTGTATCTCTCAGTGGCCCACCAAATGCCCCAGGGAGCACACCAGATAACAAGAGACCTCATCCTGGTGCCCTCCCCTACATCTGGCATTCTGACTTAACCCATTCCTAAAATCAGGAGGTTGCGCATACACATCATGGCTTGTACCCCGTAATGGATTTTTCCTCCAGAAACTTGTCCAATCCCCTTTTAAAGGCGCCCAGGCCAGATGCCGTCACCACATCCTGTGGCAAGGAGTTCCACAGACCAACCACACGCTGAGTCAAGAAATATTTTCTTTTGTCTGTTCTAACTCTCCCAACACTCAATTTTAGTGGATGTCCCCTGGTTCTGGTGTTATGTGAGAGTGTAAAGAGCATCTCCCTATCCACTCTGTCCACCCCCTGCATAATTTTGTATGTCTCAATCATGTCCCCCCTCAGGCGCCTCTTTTCTAGGCTGAAGAGGCCCAAACGCCGTAGCCTTTCCTCATAAGGAAGGTGCCCCAGCCCCGTAATCATCTTAGTCGCTCTCTTTTGCACCTTTTCCATTTCCACTATGTCTTTTTTGAGATGCGGCGACCAGAACTGGACACAATACTCCAGGTGTGGCCTTACCATCGATTTGTACAACGGCATTATAATACTAGCCGTTTTGTTCTCAATACCCTTCCTAATGATCCCAAGCATAGAATTGGCCTTCTTCACTGCCACCGCACATTGGGTCGACACTTTCATCGACCTGTCCACCACCACCCCAAGGTCTCTCTCCTGATCCGTCACAGACAGCTCAGAACCCATCAGCCTATATCTAAAGTTTTGATTTTTTGCCCCAATGTGCATGACCTTACACTTACTGACATTGAAGTGCAATGGGGAGTAAGCCCCATTGACTATAATGGGACTTACTTCTGAGTAGACATGAATAGAATTGGGCTCTAAATTTTGCAGGGTGCCTCACCTCAACATACAAGCCGCCCCTCCCCTTTGGAGCCAATCAGGGCCACTACAGCCTTAACTTTAGCAGCCTGGAATGGCTCCAAAGGGGAGTGGCTGCTTGCAAACAGTGATGAAGCACCGTACAAAGTGTCCCCCCTAGTTATGCTACTAGGCAAACCCTGAATGCATCATGTATCAGCAGCCACTGCCTCCCTTATCCTTTCTGGCTGGAGGTACCAAGGCCCATCCCTAATTCCCCTGGGCTGCCTTCCCTTCCCTTCCCCTTCTTCGCTCTCTGCCAGATGGAGAAAGGGTTGGTGGCAGCAGCTCTGCCCAAAACCTCACCTGAACAGGTAAGCAGAGGAATGAGGACTGCAAAGAACAAAGGACGAGGAGAAGGTGAAGCTCACACAGATGAGCAAAGGCAAATGATCTCTTGGAACAGCTGCCACCACTTGTTTGCCTTCTTTCTCTCTCTAGGCAATGGCAGCTGTGGCCCCAAAGCCTACGTTTCCACCCATCTGCTTGGGCGAATCACTAGGAGCAAGTAGACTTGGCATGGAAATTTCATACAACGTGAAACTCAAAGCAAATTGTCAGGGCTCCTGCAAGGAGAAACACCTAAGAATTTCCAAGAGCGTTTTCTTATACAAAATATTTTCTTATATTAAAACTGAGAGAGTTAGGACAGGCAAAAGAAAGTATTTCTTTCCTGCAATTAATCTGTGGAACTCCTTGCTACAGGATGTGATAGTAGTGTCTGGCTTGGATGCCTTTAAAAGGGGACCAGACAGATTGATGGAGGAGAAATCCAGCACAAGTTACAAGCTAGGATGGGTTTGTTCAGCCTCCTGGTTTTAGAAGTTGGCTGACTCTGAATGCCAGGGGGTGGCAACGGAATGCAGGTCTGTTGTTGTCTTGTGTGCTCCCTGAGGCTTCTGATGGGCCACTGTGAGATATGGGAAGCTGGACTAGATGGGTATTTGGCCTGATCCAGTAGGGCTCTTCCGATGTTCTTAAGAGAAGATGAATGAGGGCCCAATCCTATCCAACTTTCCAGCACTGGCGCAGCCGCAGTGCAGCCCAGAGGTAAGGAAGCTAATATTCCCGGCAGCCTCGCGAATATTCCGGCAGCCTCGGAGTGGAGGTAGAAGAGGGTGGGGTGGCAGCAGCCACTCTCGCAGCTGAGCAACTCCCAAGCAATTCCCGTTTCTTCTGCTTTAAAAAAAAGTGCAGACCATGGGCTCGTATTCTGCCCGGGAGTGTGACTGTACCGCTGTGAGAGGACATCCCACGCCTCCCCTGAGTTCCTGGCGCCTCCCTAAAAGCTGCGCCGCACCGTTTGAATAACACTGCCTTAGACCGTGACCAATTTTAAAAATCATTCCTTTTTCCCTTTCCACAAGATCAGGGCCTGACTGGAAGACACAAAAAAATGCAGTTTCTAGTCAGTACCTAGATGGGAGACCACGTGGGCAATGTATCTCTGCAGCCTGGAGTGCCATAGAAGACCAGAGGGATCTGAATTGCAATAATACATCAATTGAAATCTGCCTTGGCAAATAAGTCTATCCAAAATAATCTACATAAATGCGGGGGTTTGCTCCCCATGTGCAATCTGGAGGAGGCCGATTTCAGGAGCATCGCTTGCTAAATCCACACAGCAGCTTCTTAAAAGACAAACAGAAAGTTTTGCTGCTCTCCTGAATTCCATGGGGGTTCTGAGGTTCCTTTATCTAGCAAATTCCACGTACAGCACATTGCAGGGATGTTCAGATATGTTGTGGGTACAAATAATCATGCCATAGTGTTCCTTACAGCTGTTTTTTTTTGGGGGGGGGGGAGGGAATATTGCTGTTTTGAAAAATTAATTGGCTGAAATTCATCAATTCCTTCTTGTTTCATCACCGTATGTTAGAAAGGCGACACCCTCGGAAAGCGCACCACTCCATAGCCACATGTTGCGTGGACCAGCAAATCATGTGGTCACAAAAGGGAACCCAAAAATGACTAGCAGTTTTCCCCCCGTTAAGTGGTTTTTAGCCTGTCCTGCTGTTTGACAGATGATACTTTTTATTGGATACTCTAACTTAATGAACTCCTTTGTGGTAAAAGTAATTCAATAACGAATCAGGTTCCGAGTCTGTCATCAGTCCTTTACTAAAGGAGGAGAGGAGGAGGAATGTAATTTGACTTGATGATTGCTTTATCTCATTACTTTAATTGTGTTAAGAATTCTGAAGAAACATGCTTAACTGTGGAGCATTTCCTCAGGATTTGGAAGGAAATTTGAGGGTGCATTTCATCCCAACCTCTGCAATGCTGTATGTTGTACAAACATCACTGTCATTGTTTCCAGCCAGTGGATTTCAGACAACGTACAGAGGAGTTCTGGGAGCCTGCAGAAATTTTCCAAGGTTTCCTTGCTAAATGAAACAGCAGTCGACCATGGGAGGCTTGGGGACGCAGGCACATAGCCAACACAAGAGCCTATGTGGGGACAGATCTTGCTCTTGGGAACAGCCATGCAGGTTGCAGAAGCATAGAGAGCAGGGGTGTCCAAGGTTTTTGGCAGGAGGGCCACATCGTCTCTCATACACTGTGTCGGGGGCCGGGGAAGAAAATAATTAATTTGCATTTGAAATTTGAATACATTTACATAAGTTTACATAAATGAATATATTAAAGATGAACTTGTATGAATGAATGAAGGTCTTGCAATAGCTCAAGGCCTACAAAAAGCCTTGCACAAAGCAAGGCCGGCCTTTCCTTTGCTGCCGCTACTGCACCACAGACGTGAAACAGCAAGCAGTGGAGGGAGCCCTCATCCCACAGCTCACGCGAGAGGTCAAGCAGTCGCCCTCACGCTGAGAGTAGCTGCGTCAGGCCAGTGCGGGCTCCAGAGGGCCAGAGGCTCATTGGAGACTGGGGGCTCCCTGAGGGATGCATTGGGCCCGCAAGTGGCCCCAGGGCCAGGGTTTGAGCACCCCTGATATAGAGGAGTGACCGAATATAGACTGGTGTGGGGACTGTATGTTCCTAAGTTTATATGAGACTCAAGACACAAACCTATCCAACTTCCCAGTGCTTTCCAACAGGGTGTGTGCAGCGTCCTGTGGTTTGTTGTATACCCCCTTACCTCGGGGTGTTTGCTCTCTTATCTCAGGGCTGCACTGCAGCTGTATCAGTTCAAGAACAGTGATAGTCCGGTGGGTCTTAGGAGCAAGCGTACTCAACAGGGGAAGAGAGTATCCATGCGGATTTCACACGGGCAATCCTCTTCCTCATCCTCGCAATGCAATGGCCAATCAGGATTGATTCCAGGGCCCCCTGTATGATTGACATCAGGGGCCTCCAAACCAGCCTGCAGGGTGCACCAGGACTATCCTTCCAGGCATGGCAGCAACTGTTACCCTGCACATGCCCGATTTTGTCTGATCTCGGAAGCTAAGCAGGGTGAGGCCTGGTTAGGACTTGGATGGGAGACCGCCTGGGAATACAGGGTGCTGTAGGCTTATACCATGATCTGGGAAGCTAAGCAGGGTCAGGCCTGGTTAGTACTTGGATGGGAGACCACCTGGGAATACCGGGTGCTGTAGGCTTATACCATGATCTCGGAAGCTAAGCAGGGTCAGGCCTGGTTAGGACTTGGATGGGAGACTGCCTGGGAATACCGGGTGCTGTAGGCTTATACCCATGATCTCGGAAGCTAAGCAGGGTCAGGCCTGGTTAGTACTTGGATGGGAGACCGCCTGGGAATACCGGGTGCTGTAGGCTTCTACCATGATCTCGGAAGCTAAGCAGGGTGAGGCCTGGTTAGGATTTGGATGGGAGACCGCCTGGGAATACCGGGTGCTGTAGGCTTATACCATAGTCTTTCGAGACTGAAGGTTGCCAACCATGGAAGCAGTGCAGTCATACCATTCTGCACTACAGCTTCCTGTCTTCACAAAGCATCACATCTGCTGCCTGTCACACCAGAACGCTCTGCGCTCCGATCTCCCAAGGGGAGATGCTGCCCGGCGCGATGCTGTGTGAAGACCGGGCATGAAGACAGGAGGCTGTGTCGTGGAACAGGAAGGTTTTGCCACCACGGTGTCCAGAATGACGATTCTGAAGGGCCGGATCCAGCCTGCAGGTTGCAGTTTGGCAACCCCTGATCTACGTGATCGTTGTTTGATCCTCCACCTCCACGCTCCAAGGCTGTGGGAGAGACTAACTCACCAATCAATGGAAGGGGCAGCAGCTGCACTGCACAACACAGGGCTGGAGTCTGGAGCATTATCTTGCCAAATGCTGTCAACAACTTGTTAGAAGCTTAGAGGTCCCAAGGTGGGGGACCATCCTAAACCTCACTCTCCTGCACCTGCCCATTCTCCTGCACTGACCGCTGCTGCTTCTTTTCCACTCCACCACCCTCACCTGGCATCCTGTGGCTTACTGGGCATTGGGGGGGGGGGCAGAGAGCACACACTGCAGTGGTCTATCTTCTGTCCAGCTGCCAGCCATTTAAAAATCCTTCCTCCCTCAGCAATCTGTTCCACTAATGAACCACCTTGACCGTCAATGATTTCTTCCTGATCTCCAACCAGAAACTCCTCTCTTGTCCATTGGATCTAGTTCTACTCTCTGAGAACAAAAGTGTCCCTTCTTCCATATGACAGCCCTTCAAGTCTCTGAAGATCCCAATCATATCCCCTCTCAGCCTTCTCTTTTCCAGGCTACACATACCAAGTTCCCTCCACCTTTCCTTCATAGGGCTTATTCTCCAGCCCTCTGATCACCCTCACCGTTCTTCTCTGAATCCACTCCAGTTTGGCTGCATCTCTCCTAAAGTATGTTTGTGCAAAAAACTACTCTGCTTGGTCCTAATTTTTTTGGTCTCGCAGATAAAGGAGTGGTATGAAAGGTATGACATATCACCCTCCTTGGGGGATCTCCCAGCCACTGAGCTAATCTCACTTCAGAATTCCCAGTGCTAATTCTCACTACCACAAAATTTCCAACAGGGATCCTTTTCTATCAGCCATCTTTATTACAGCAAAATTCAATCTTAAGCAGCAGAATAAGTGTCATAAATAAAACTTTTTTTCCCCTTAAAATTATGTCTCTCTCCTATACACATAGAAAGCTTTAAAAAAAATAATGCTTTTAAAAAGAAACCGAGTATTTCATCCATTCCTGCAAAACAAAATTGGGTTGGTTTGGATGATTAACCTGCTGTACCCTGAGTCCCAAATTACACAGAGCAATTTGAACCTGGATCTTTGAACTCTGCAGCAAAACATTAACAAAGAAGAAGTCCTTGCATTTCCCCCACCCCACCCCAAGATTTTCTCACTGTCCAAATAAGTTGCCGAAAAATGCTGGAGATCTAGAAGCTGTTGCTGACGCCATTGGAAGAGAAGTAAGGGTTGGCCCTTACGGGTCCGGCAGTGGTAGATGTGAACCTGAGAAGGAAATGAACAGAACCCATTCTCACTAAATCAGGAGCAGCAAGTCTATTGTTACGGCAGGAACATTTGTGTGCAGTGATATGGCTGGTGTTGTATATATCGCTGAGTCCCAAGCAGGTTCAGTGTGTCTCTGCATGCTTTGCTCACAGAGACACATTGCACACCCCGGCATCATCCCTGTCAGTGAGGTCTGGACCACCTAGGAGCAGAGATTAATGACTTATGCGGAGATATGACAACAACAGAGTGGTGGGTGGGAAAGTTGGTGAGGTTTTAAGGACAAGATGCTTTTCCTTTGAGGATTTCGGAGACTACAGAAATACAGGCAGGTCCCCATATCCCCGGATCCGGTTTTCATGGTTCCAGTTATCCGCAGAACCCTCCCATGCACTCACTGACATTCTCCGTGGCACATATATTCAAATCCACAGGTGCCCACAGATAAGATGAGCCCACTGCATATGGCACTCACCGCCACTGCCATGGCCGTCTCTCTATTTCCTTTCCTCCAAAGCAAATTTCTTATCATTGGAACTGGGGAAGGCAGTAGCAGTGTGTGTTTCTAGGGCCCTGATGGTATTTATTCCTGGTGAGAACTACCAGTTCCAGAATCCTTGACTGAAAATGGACGCTATTTGCATCATTTCTACCTAGAAAAGCCCACACTCACCCACCCTTTAAAAGACAGAAATACAGTCAGTTCTCATTATCCACTAGGGTTAGGTTCCTGGAAACCCCGGTGGATAGTGAACCATTGATCCTATGAGATCAGTGGGGTTAGGGGGAGGGGTAGCTTACCTGCAGACTGTGGAGACCATCAACACAGCAGCAGAGCCTTTCAAAATGGCATCTGCAAATAGCATGGAAACCTTTAAAATGGTTGTGGGTGGTTTCAGAGACTGTGAGTAGCCAAGAGCACCATGAAAATGGCACGAGATAAGTGGCAACCTTGTTGCCTGCAAATAAGCAAATCCTTGGGTAGCAAATCTGCAATTAGTGGGAACTGACTGTAACACTGGCGTCCCATGATGCATTCCCAAGCAAAAGAAGTGGGGTGGTCCATGAGGCACTCCCTAGAAGAGCCCATCTCCACTTTCTCCACCACCAAAAGTAAGCCATTTGCTTTGGGGGAAGTCGAACAGAGACGTGCCCCTGTATCCATGGGGAATAAGTTCCAGGGACTCCTCACAGATACAGAAACTGCAGATATAGGGGGTACCTGTATTAATAGAGGCCCTTGCACGTGCCTCTCACACAGACATAAGAACATAAGAACAGCCCCACTGGATCAGGCCATAGGCCCATCTAGTCCAGCTTCCTGTGTCTCACAGCGGCCCACCAAATGCCCCAGAGAGCACACCAGGTAACAAGAGACCTCATCCTGGTGCCCTGCCTTGCATCTGGCATTCTGACATAGTTTCTAAAATCAGGAGGTGGTACATGCACAGCATGGCTTATAACCTGTAATGGATTTTTCCTCCAGAAACTTGTCCAAACCCCTTTTAAAGGGGTCCAGGCCATCACCACATCCTGTGGCAAGGAGTTCCACAGACCGACCACACGCTGAGTAAAGAAATATTTTCTTTTGTCTGTCCTAACTCTCCCAACACTCAATTTTATTAATTGTAGAGATCTACAACCTAGGCAAATTATGCCACCATTATACCTATGAAAAGGTCTGAAATGGTGGGGATGAAGATTAGTTTCACAAGCACTAGCACCCAACTTGGTTTGCAGTTATGCTACCATTAAAAAAAAAAAAAGGCTTCTTCCCAGTCCAGCTAATAAGGAACCAGAGTTAACATGATGTCATGTAATCTGGTCAGTCGGATTTGGGTAACTGATTATGTCAGAAAGTCAAATCAAAGTGAAGATAATGCCCCTGATTTCACTCTGAATTTTCACCCCATTTCATAATCTCCTCTAAAAAAAACTGTTACCCTGCACATGCCCGATCTCGTCTGATCTTGGAAGCTAAGCAGGGTCAGGCCTGGTTTAGTACTTGGATGGGAGACCGCCTGGGAATACCGGCTGCTGTAGGCTTATACCATGATCTCGGAAGCTAAGCAGGGTCAGGCCTGGTTAGTACTTGGATGGGAGACCGCCTGGGAATACCGGCTGCTGTAGGCTTATACCATGATCTCGGAAGCTAAGCAGGGTCAGGCCTGGTTAGTACTTGGATGGGAGACCACCTGGGAATACCGGCTGCTGTAGGCTTATACCATGATCTCGGAAGCTAAGTAGGGTCAGGCCTGGTTAGTTGTTGGATGGGAGACCGCCTGGGAATACTGGGTGCTGTAGGCTTAGACCATGATCTGGGAAGCTAAGCAGGGTCAGGCCTGGTTAGTACTTGGATGGGAGACCGCCTGGGAATACTGGGTGCTGTAGGCTTAGACCATGATCTCGGAAGCTAAGCAGGGTCAGGCCTGGTTAGTACTTGGATGGGAGACCACCTGGGAATACCGGCTGCTGTAGGCTTATACCATAGTCTTTCGAGACTGAAGGTTGCCAACCAAGCCAACCAAGCAAAAAAAAAAAATATCACTGAAGAAGCGTGTATTTCATGGGCGGAAGTTATTTTTGCAAATCTCTATGGAAATGGCCATATAGTCCTTTTGGCAGTTTCCCCCTCATGAAGAAAAAAAGAATCAGAAATTCCATACAGCTTTTTCACTAAATGTCCTTCCCTCTACTAAGATAAATTAAGCTCCAGCCCTGACCATCTCCTACTGATGCAATGGCACGGCATAGTACCCTTACCCATAGGAAGGAGAAAATGGATACTGTGGTCCATCACCCGCCATTGCCGGGGGATCACGCACACTGCTGGATGGCTTGGTGGGGTTCCTCTGCTGGTAAGAGTAACCAGGTTGAACCAGTGGGATGTAGCTGAGCACTGGTGTGTATGATGAACGGAAGATCTGTTGCGGATTGTAAGGAGCTACCTGTGAAACAGAGGATGTGGGAGGGGTGAAAAGCGACGATATTTAAGGGTGGCCTTTGTTAGGGTGGAAACATTTGGATTATCTCATAACTTTAAAACAACCTAGGCCTCCTCTAGATGGGCAAAGAGGCACCTATTAAGAGGTGGATCTACCTGCACATGCCCGATCTCGTCTGATCTCGGAAGCTAAGCAGGGTCAGGCCTGGTTAGTACTTGGATGGGAGACCGCCTGGGAATACCGGGTGCTGTAGGCTTATACCATGATCTCGGAAGCTAAGCAGGGTCAGGCCTGGTTAGTACTTGGATGGGAGACCGCCTGGGAATACTGGGTGCTGTAGGCTTATACCATGATCTGGGAAGCTAAGCAGGGTGAGGCCTGGTTAGTACTTGGATGGGAGACCGCCTTGGAATACCGGGTGCTGTAGGCTTATACCATAGTCTTTCGAGACTGAAGGTTGCCAACCAACCAACCAACCATCTTCGCAGGGGGGAGAGCAACTGCTCTCAATCATCCCAGTGTAGCATTTTCCCCAATGGCTCTTTGCTGGTGCTTCCTTTGGGTCTGCAAAGGTAGGTGATGGTTAACTATCTCTGCATTGTTTCCTGCATTGTTACCCCTGCTAATTGGGTAAGAGGCACTTTTTCAAGTGGGTGCTCCTCTTTTTAGCAGGGGGAGAGTAACTGGCCCTCCTCACCCCAGCAGTGTCTTTTCTAGTGGCTACCTGCTTGTGTTCTTTTGCATTTTTTTTACGTTGTGAGCCCTTTTGGGACAGGGAGCCATTCGTTGCTTGTTTGATTTTCTCTGTAAACCGCTTTGTGAACTTTTTGTTGAAAAGCGGTATATAAATACTGTTAATAATTAATAATAATTGTTTCCTTCCCCCCCCCATCAGTCCCTAAGCAGTTGTTTAACTCTAAATGAGACAGTATAGCAAATTCAGGGGCTAAATAGCCACTTCAAGGGGGACAATTTTCAGTAGGAAAACTTATGGGAGAGGGGTGATATCCTCTTCCAATGCAAGCCTGATCCAGATCACTACTTGCCGATGCATTTAACATCATGCATAATTTGCATGATTAATTAAGGCACCATTTGCAAGAAGGGGCAAAGAGACCAAGAACCACCAGCAAGGATAGGACCTCACATCTCTAGGGGTGAACGCGTTCCCCTAGCTCTGTTCCTTTATGAAACTCTGCCTCCACTCCTTATGAATTTATGGCTGAACAAGGGGAATTTCTAACATTAATTCTGAAATTGTAGTATGTGGAGTTTAACGCAGCTAATTCATTTCCCGGCACTCAGAGGATGCACACGTGCATTGATAAAATATTGCCCCCCAAAACTGGTACATGTAATTGCCCATGTACACCTGTACATTGGTAAAACACTACACAAAAGAACCTTGATATTTTTGGGTAATGTCATGGGATGATAGAGTCTAGGGCCCCAGCATGGCTTCATCTGACCCTGGAGGGTGGGAAGACACAAATAAGCAAAAGGACTAAAAGTTGTGAAAACTTGTGCTTTTACAGCAACTACACAAGACTGGAAGTGGGAAATTCTTCACACACTGAGTCCACTGTGGAAACAAGACCAAGTAATGCAGAACTTAAAAATCCAGGGGGAAACTCAGATGCGGGGAATTTGGGAAGAATCTCTACTCATGTCACACTTGTACCTCCCCTCTCTCCCTCCCTGCAAGCAGGCCCTTACAAAATCCAGTAAACAGCCCAATGCTACCCTTTTCCTCACCATAGCATGCAGCATACCAAATGGGCTGCACTGTGGTGGCAGGAGGCCAATCGAGAGGCTTGGGAGAGGCAAGGGGAAATATTTTCCCTTAAGCCCCTCGTTCACCAATCAAGGCGCATGTCCGAGGAGACAAAGGGGCATGTTGGCAGGAATAGTATCCAGCAGAAGTCACTCAGGCCAGGTGCTATTCCATCAGAGGTTACAAGCCTGCCCTCCCCGTCATTGTTCATCTTTATTGGGGGCCGTCCACTGAATTCCCAACCCTTGGTGAAGGAGCTTAAAACAGAAGCTCTGGTTTCATCACATGAGGCTGGTGGTGCAGATTCTCTACGAAAGCCCATCTGTCTTTCATTTGTCAGAAAGAAAGAAAGAAAGAAAGAAAGAAAGAAAGAAAGAAAGAAAGAAAGAAAGAAAGAAAGAAAGAAAGAAAGAAAGAAAGAAAGAAAGAAAGAAAGAAAGAAAGATTGATTTCCATAACACAAGGGAAATTTCTCAGGGAGTTTCCACACTTCCCTAGCGGAAGAAGTCATTGAAATTTGTTTAATTTTCTTCAGATTTCCTAGGAGTGTTTCACTTGAAAAACTGAACACAATGTTCTTTTCCTCATCAACATTGCAGTACATTCTTTGCCAAACTTGAACAATAACAACAAACAAACAAACAAGACTAGTTGGGCAACCACTGAAGAACCACTGAAGAACCACTGAAGAACTCCAGTTGCCCTGGGTTTGTCAATCACAGAGAAAAGCCTTACATCAGGGGTGCTCAATAGGTGGATCGCGATCTACCAGTAGATCGCGAGGCAAAATGAGTAGATCGCGGAGCCCTGTCTCTCCAAACTGCTAATATGTCAGTTTCGTCTAGTGACTAGACGAAACTGACATATTTAGCTTAACTGACACTGAAACTGACACTTTAGCTGCTCTTCAGGCATGCATCAACAAAACTGACGAAACTGACTAGACTCCAGCAGGGGCTCCATACATTAAAGGGGGTGTCTGTCAGACGCTTGCTTCCCCCCGGTAGATCTCTGGGCCTTGCTGGGTTTCAAAGTAGCTCTCGAGCCAAAAAAGTGTGAGCACCCCTGCCTTACATGCACATACATCACCAGGTTGCCTGGGGTACTTGGGAAAAGCTGTGCCCAGGGCCCCCAAGAGCAGCTACCACTGCCACCAGCTCTGACGGGTCCATCTGAGCACATGGGTTCTCGACCAGTGCCCAACCCCTGCCCACATACAAACAACTTTATACACATTCACAAAGGCCCCTTTCACGCTAGCAATGGACACACTAGCATGACCTGCAGGCACAACCAACCACAGTGGCTGAGCTACGGATTAGCTCCCGCCCCCTTTTTCATGTTCAGTGAAAGCATGAAGTGGGACGGGGGTGCAATGTGTGAAGATGATTAGCCTGTCCACAGTTGTGGACCCATGACATACCTGCCTGGAATAGCATCCAAGCTGAGGGTGTAACGTCTGCTGGTATGGAATCCGTGCTCTTTGTTGGTACAAACTCTGTTCAAAATACAAAAGGCAGGAATTAGTCACTGTGGGCCTGAATTTGCCAGTCCAAATCTCTATATTTGAGACCTCCCTCTGGAACCTCGTTCAGGTTTGCTGCTGTTGCCATTTTCAACACTTTTCGTCTCATGGTACACTGACTTCTGTGGTCTTCTCTATGGTTTTCGCCTCTTGTGACGTCAACTTCAGCTTCCAGGAGACCCTTCTGGGTTCTGCAGCTCTGTTTTTAGGGCAATTGTTTATATAAAACAAATTGTCTGTTCTTCTTCTTCCACCGGCTCTGGAACAGACAATTTGTTACTACAGACCGTTTCCTCAAAACGGAGACACAGAACCCAGAAGAGATTTTTGGTGATTTTTTTTCAATTGCTGTGCTCCAAACTTCCACCTGTGCCACACCTGCAGATCTTTTGTGGCACCCCAGTGGACCACAGCACACCAATTGAAAATCACAGTGCTACTGACTGACTTGAAAAACTCACCATTGCATGGTAAGTTGGTGGGTAATTCTTTCTTTATCTTTTAATCAATCAATCAATCGCATCTAAGCAAATCTGCTTATGACCAAAACCTAGATACGGGTCCTTTGCTAACCCTTTAAAAAAAAAAAGATTTATGAAATAATTTTATGCTGTATAAAATATACCGTATTTTTCGCTCCATAAGACGCACCTGACCATAAGACGCACCTATTTTTTAGAGGAGGAAAACAGGAAAAAAAAATATTCTGAACCAAATAGTGTAATAAAATATTTAATAAACTATAACAGAATAACATTTGAACCATCCCCCCCTTCTTAGGATGAATGGGATCATAAACTGGCATGAAGATCCCTCCTTTTATTAGGGTGAATGGGATCATAATCTGGTATAAAGATCCCTCCCTTTATTAGGGTGAACAGGATCATAAATTGGCATGAAGATCCTCCCTTCATTAAGGTCCCCAACGTGCACTCTTTTTTGCAGTATTCGCTCCATAAGACGCACACACTTCCCCCCCCCCCACTTTTTGGGGGGGGAAAAGTGCGTCTTATGGAGCGAAAAATATGGTAAACGACCAAAACACATTTAAGCAAGGCACATACCCCAGAGAAAACTTCACTGAAACATCACGTAATAAAATGAAAGAGGGGAAAAAAGAATTCCCTTTTCCATATACATAACAGATTACTTGAAAATCCTTGGACAATATTCACCACTTCCCTTTTAGCATACTCTGGAGTTCTACACATATTCTGATGGACCACAAAGAGATTCCATTGTTTCATGTGTGTATTTTTTGTTTGACTTTATGTCTCTCTCACATCTTTATATAATAGGTGAGAAGTTTTTCTAGCAGTGCAACCCTGGGCATGTCTGCTCAGAAGCAAGTCCCACTGAATTCAATGGAGCTTAGAGTGCAATCCAGAGCACTTGTTGGGCTGGAGCAATTCCCTTGCGCCGGCCTGGGAGTGTCACAAACTTGCTGTAAGGCACATCTGCAATGACAGGGAAGTCAGGGAGGCTGGTGCGAGGATGCGGACTGCCCTTCTTGCACCATATCCCCACTGGGCAGGGTTACGTTTGTGCCGGCGCAGGGAGTTAGGGAAGGACGGAAGCAGGCTGGCTGGTGGGCAAACCAGGCGCAGCGCTACACCAGGCTGCTCAGATCTGTGCTAGCGATTTAACCGGTGCAGATCCATGGCCCTACTGAGGTGGCTGCTGTGCGAATCAATCCCCTTACTCTGAGTTGTGCGGGATCCACCTCCTACCCTGCCCTGGATACAGAGCAGGCCAGCGGACCTGCCTGTTTCAGCGCAGGGTAGGATTGGGCTGCACACCTCCCAAGTGCGCAGGGTTGCAGCTGACTCAAGTCCTTAAATTGTAAGGAAAACTTGGAATTGCAATTTAATAAGCAGAGACTACTTGTTGATAGAAGGAAAAGAGACATCTCCCCTTGATGGGCAGAACACTAAACAAACATGGCAGGGACTTATCTTTCTCAAGTCATGTTGACTCTTCATCTTTTTGTCATCATTAAACATGGGAGGAACGTCCTGGTAATGCAAATCATCATCATCGTCCTCACTGTCATTGCCAGGGTTCCCTGATCACTGCAACATGGAGGCTTTCCTGGTACATTTATATCAACTGCTAAGCGAGAAACAAGGCAGCCGCAGCATCCCTAGTTCACACCCCCCCCCCCCCCCGGCACAAAGTCACTTACACTCTCCCAAGGCAAACGCCAATGGGAAAATCACCCAATTCAGTTTAACATTCCAAGAGGAAATTGTGGGTTGCAACCTTTTTACTCAATGCCATTGGACCTTGATATCTGCAGATGACGGAATCCGTGGATGGGGTTCAACAAGACCTCTGGTTGCGACCAGTTCTGAGGCTCAGTGATGGAATGTCCTGGTGTCCAGGTCTTGCCTGGTACCTCTGGAGCCAAAAGAGAGTCCTGCAGATCCAGCACTTCAGATGACCCTAGCAGTGCAGCCCCGACCTTCACTAAGAGACTGTCAGCACTTTCAGATCAGGAACATGCGGCCGGGGAGGCAGAGCCTCCCCTGCCCTGTCAGCCCAGCCTCCCTTGTGATTGCACACATGCTCTACCCAGTTTCTGCCACGGCCCACTGCCACTCAAGCTTGCCCAAGTTTCAACCCCCTCTCTGATTGCAAAGGCACTGGGTAGCCCCCAGAATGCCTTGTGGCACGACATCAGCTCCATGCGCTGTGGCTCCCCAACCTCGGATCTCATCACACATCAGTATTCCAGGTTATTCTGCTCCTGCCTACAGACCTATTTTGCTCCAAGTCCTTGCCACCCCTCCAGCTGTCGGGCTGGAATCTTTCAGGCAGTCAGCTGTGTGCCTTTTAAATAGGTCTCTCCGGCATATTTTTCAGGGGAAGAGCAATGGTCCCGATTATTCTGAACACAGCATCCCCTCCAGGTAGGTATTTTACTAGTGCTTCTGGTCCCCTGCGCTTCTTTAAAAATTATGAGCCCTTTTAGGACAAGGAGCCGTTTCTTTTCCCACAGAAACCATTCCGGGTACCTTTTTCTTGAGAAGTCAGATATAAATATTCCTATGAATAATAACAACCAATATGAGGTGAGCCACCCCACGAATAGACCTTTTCCCCTGCAAGTTTTGTGCCAAGAGCCGCATTCATTATCTGAGATCTCTGCTACGCTCCAGCGCTGGTACCTGTGTTCAGGTTTATGTCATTACCTGGTACTGTGGGAAGCCAGAGTGGTTTGGAAAAACAGGAGGTGGAGGGTAATTAAGGCTAAGCCACATCGGCTGTTTTAACGAGGTGGTGGTTGAGGTTGCCGGGAATCGCGGGGTGAAAACGTTCCCGCTGTACTTGAGGTTGTTCTTATCAATGACTGCCGACGCTGCTGCAAGACACAAGCCAAAGTTAGACGCCATGCCGGGGAAGCTGCGGTTTGAAGCGAGTTGTTTAGAGACAGCCCTGCCTTGCTGTCGTTTCTGAGCCACGAGGATTCAAAAGTAGACACGGAGGCAGCACAGTGCGCTACAGACCGAGAAGCTGAGCGCAAAGGGGGCAGTGCAACCCAGCATGGCCCCCTCCCCTTGGACAGCCCATAAGCTTTCCCTGACGTGGTTTAACTATAAATGCTTCCTGGGTCTTTTAGGCTACAAGCCTATACATGCTCTCCTGGAAGTAAGACCCACTGAACACAGTGGGAATTACATGCACAGGATTGCACTGTTACAGCCCAATGCTATCTAACCTCCCCCGCTGATCCACCGGAGTTTGCACTGCATTGGGCAGGAGGTCTGGCTCAGTTGGTAGAGCTGCCGCCTTGTATGCCTGAAGATCTGAGGCTGCCAGTTCGAAACAACCGGAAGCACCCGAGAACTGACGACACGCCGATATACTGATGAGCTGACCCTCGGTGGCAGAGAGGAGTTGCCCTCAAGTGGAGCGTGGGAGGCGAAGGGCCAGAGAGAGACCAGACCGGGAAGGAATCCAGCTGGAAGGAGGAGTTCTATGAAAGACTAGAACTATTCAATTGCAAAAATCCCTACGGGGTTTAGAACAGCCTGCCTATGTAAACCGCCTTGGATTAAAGTCTGAGGAGAAATCTGACGCCCAAAGAAAGGCAGTATATAAATACCTCTATAAATAAATAAAATAAATAAATAAAATATTCTGCAGGGAGGGAAGTTCCAGTCCTCCTCTGGATAAGGGTCACATCAGCTCCCTTGCTCAGGGGTTAGCCTCCAATGCTGCAATGGCTCTACTTGGACCTGCACCAGTTATTTTTCTGGGGCAAGTCCGAGTGGAGCCAGGAAGGTCAGGGAGAGGGACAGGATATCAGCAGATCTGCTGCTGCCAATACTGCCCCTTCCCGGCCTCAATAGGATCCCCCTCCCCACTGCAGTCTTTGCCCTTTTCCTCCCCCTCCCTCGCCTGTCCTACCCACCCCGCCCCAACTTACTGGTACTGGGGTTCTTTGCACGCCACAGGCACACAGCTATAGCTACTTGGGGCAGTTGCCTGGCTATGCAGAAAGGCAGGCTGTCTTTTGCGAACACGGGTTCTGGTGGTGCAGCAGGCCCACAGGATTGGGCCTTTATTATAGTCAGGCCTCATGTATCTGACTCACAACTTTCTTGAACTTGGTGCCGGGGCTTCCCTGAATTGGCACTTGCATGTTAACCAGCCCTCCGGCTTCCTTCACCATTCCGTAAAATCACCATCTCTGCTGAGCTCCCAATTCTCACCATTGTTTTGGCAGAGCCCGTCGACGACGAGTTCTGAATCCGTTTTCGAGCAGATCTTGGCGAACACTGGGAGCTGCTTCTTCTGCCCGGCTCCTGGGCTCTCCATGATGGTCATGATTGGGCTGGGCCTCATCACACTGTCTTTGTGGGAGGCCGGTCCAAACATGTTGCTTTGGAGCAGGTCCTTGATCAGCTTGGTCTCTTCAGCTACCATCTTGTTGTCCAGCACTTTGGCCGCCTCGACGCGCTTCAGGGGGAACTGCGCCAACAGCTTTGTGATCTGTGTGTTGGAACCCATCACACGACAGCTCCCGCTCTCTGTACTTTTCGCGCTCTTGTAGATATATTTTGCTGGGAGCAAGATACCGGTGACGGTCGACTTCGTGGACAGCTGGACGTCACAGACTGACTGCAGCTTCATCTCCCTTTTGTTGCCCATGAGGGCTCTGTAGACATTTTCCATGGCTTCCCTCTCCTCAAATGCCTGGTCTCTGTCGGAGGATGTGGAGAGACTGTTGTTAGACAAGGCCTGAAATGGAGGGGTGGGGGTCACCTTGTCATCTTCAGCTCTCTGTGTCTCTAGCTCATTTGCATTCTCCTGAGTGAGGTTCAAATACTCTTGCTCAACCAGCAGGGAGATTTCATCTTTGCAAAGGCTAGTTTCCAGAGATCTATCAAAAGGAGAGAAGTGGGTCGGTTGGCTGGTTGGCAAGTATGTTTTTCCCACCTTTCCACTACAAAAGGCAGCTTACCAATTCAATCAAACCAAGATAACATACCAAACTTCTATATCTATTATTAAGAATATTTATATCATGCTTTTCAACAAAAAGCGGTTTACAGAAAATACACACACACACACACACACACACACACACACACACAGAGTGATATAGAGATACTGTGGTTTTTATTTGTGTGTTCTTATTTCGCTGCCAGTTATCGCTGTGATTGTTCTTAACTTGAATAAAATTGTTCTATATCTATATATGGATGGCTACCTAATCCAAAAGGGCTCACAGTCTCAAAAGATGCAGAAGAAGCAACCACAAATGGCCACTACACTGGGGCAAAGAGGGACATTTACTCTCCCCCCTGCTAAATATAAGAGGAGCACCTCTTGAAGAGTGGTTCAAGCTGTGTCCAGTTAGCAGGGTCGTCTTCAGTTATTATAAATGTAACTAGCAGTAGTGTAGCTGGCCCCTCTGGTATCTCGGGCTGTGACACTGGTATCACCGCCCTGGAAGTAACTGTGGTGACATGATGACATCACTGCCAATTACTTAAGGGTGACTGGCACTTGTGTGCCACTTTGAGCAGCTGACCACTTTGTTCAAGGGGGGGAAAAAAGTGGAAAGACCAGTCAGCCACTCAGAGAGGCTCGCAACTATTCTGAGTGCCTACAGGGTGGTGGTGCAAGAGAAGATACCTTGACACCCCTCTCCTGATCCCTGCTAATCTGATTTTACTGCCTGGTGCGGTTTACTGCTTCTGACCCTGTAAATTCATGGTTTTTGCTTTTGAATTTGCCATTCCCTGGAGCACAGAGCTGGCCACTGATCCCCTTGGGCCCTGTCAACCAAAAGGATGCAGCTATCAGAGTGAAGGAGCATTGCATCACAGAGCCAAATGAACAACTCAAGCAAGTGATTCGAGTTACAAGTGAAAAAGAGAAAACCACAGAGTAACCAAAGGTAAACCTTTGCTTAAGCCCTCCAAAATACCAAACCCAGCTGGCTTGCTTATTACCAAATGCTATTCAAGAGCCTCACTGTGATTTGCCTCGTCTCCCGCCCTGAGTTTGTTATAAACTCCAGGGACGGAACATCTGGCATCATAAACATGCTGTATATATGCACTTATCTATACATATAAATATCGTGCCAAATTTCTTAGTAAAACCGTACATTACTTAATTATCTCTAATTATGGCATCACTGTGTAATTAAGAACACAGCTTGTACTGTTTCATAAATGGAACAGATCTTTCATCCCATTCCGTTCAAAACCTCCCCAAAACTTTGGAGTTTCTTCAAACAGAGAGCTGAGTGATGTTTTATTCACTATTTGTAACCAAAGCAAAAGCTTATGTATAGTGGCATAGCTAGAGAGGGTGCAAAGCACTAGGTTTTGCAGAGAGCCTCAGTGCGGTGTGAAATGGGTCCCTCCCCTTTGGAGCCATTTCAGATGGTGGTAGCAAAAGGGAGCAAAAGGGCCCCTTGCAGGCTGTACTGTGGCTCCCTGCAAACTTAGTGCTTTGCACCCCCTTCTAGCTACGCCACTGCTTACATATCCCCGGATAGAAGAGAGAAAAGTAGAGGATTAAGATCCCACCTCATTCCACCCCTAAATGGAGAATGCTGTTGACTAAGGTGTGGTCCATCCACAGCCCTCCTCTGCTCCTGGTGCTGAGAACTGAGTAGGGTTGGATCTAGACAGAAACTGCCCCCTTCCTCATGTACACGTATGCCTTGAACTGGGATTCAGAGCTTCTCAGCATTGGCCCATGATATGTCATTTGTGTTCTGGTCACAAAAAGCAGACCGGATTCCTTAACATGCTAAATGACTGTTCCTTAGAGCAGCTAGTCATGGAGCCCACCAGAGGACAGGTGACTCTGGATTTAATATTGAGATACAGGAAGCTGGACTAGATGGGCCTATGGCCTGATCCAGGGGGGCTGTTCTTATGTTGGAATGCTGCCAACTCATTAGCCCAGTGGTGGCCAACCCTGCCTTAGCTAGAGATGCCCCCCAGGGCAGGCTGGTAGCAGACCAGTGGCACTCTTCACACCCACATTATTGATGCTGAAGGGCAGTTCCATGGTGAGTGCTCTCTAGGACACCAGGGGTTCAAACCCAGGTCTCTGGAAGCACAGCTCAGGCACCTTGTGTCACCACCGCTCTCAGTAGAGGGAGTTCTGAGCCCAAGTTCTGCTGCACTGCAGTGCCACCCACATAATGGCCAGAACTGGTACTGCGGCGCTGCTCTGCCCAGGACCAGATGAACCAATGGGGGGGGGATTAGCTGGCCCCAGATGATCATTGTTCCAGGCTGAGTTTCTAGGACTGAGTGACTGCAGATGGCTGGGGAAAAGTATAGGCTCAACTTGCTAAACTAACATGGCCTGCATGATAACTGGGCTCTCCCAGTGCCTCGGTGTCATCTCCCCACTCTTGGTCCGCTTGCCTTTCTGAGGCCTCCTTCTAACATTCCCTCCCAGAGCTTTGGCAGAAGCAGCGTTGCTGAAAGGGTGGTGCTGGGAGAGCCCAAGGATGGATAAAGGGCCACAGGTTTGACACCCCTAATTTAGACCTCCCCGGTTCTTGAGGCTACTGGGGATTTTGCAAGACGGAAGGACTTGTTTTCCTCTTGGTGCTGCAAAACAAAACTTGAAAAGTTTTGCCTCCTCTTGCCAGGACCATTCTTGATTTGGGAGGGGAAATGGGGTATGACATCTAACACTTACAGACGAGAGGGTTTTCTAAATGGCCTTCACTGGGGCCTGAGATGACATCGCTTTTAGTTAAGCGAAGAGGATTCTGATCTTGTCATTTCCTATTCTCCTGACCTCGGAGGCAAAGGCATCTGCTGCAGATACCTTTGACGTGTTCAAGTTCCCCTAAAGGGCACGGTTTGTTTGTGTGTCCCCCACCCCCCGTTTAGCTCTCAGCCCACGCTTGTCTAGCAGAGATGGAAGGTGCCTGTTCAATTTGTCATCCACAGTAGCATTTGGGGCCAAGATTATACCTCTGTGCCCTTTTGCTTGATCTGGCCGCCTTTAATTATTTTAACGTATTGACTTATGCAAACGAGCCGCTCCAAGCCAATCTGAAAGGGCTCAAGAATCTTTTGAACAAACAACCAAGATTTGCCTTCCTCGGCCGGGGTATTTTGTTGTGCTGAGTGTCTGTTCCTGCATCCTCAAAGGGACGTGAATTTGAGAAATTCTCTTGTTCCCTCGATATTCCATGTCAACATTATTTTTCATTACGCTAAGGCTGGGAGGCTGTTTAACATCATGAATCCCTTCTGGCCCCGACCTTTATCCCCTTCTTGTGAAGACGGTTGAACTCTGTTTCCTAAACTTTTTATTGTCACTGAATTAAAACTGCAGGACACACTCCAAAAGGCACGACAGTGGGCCCTTGTTTTCTGTGGGGGTTCGTTCCAGAAACCCCTACGGATAACAAACCCTTCAGAGGGGCTCCGCTATGAGTAGTATCCGACCATGGGTGCCAGCCAGGTCAGACCCTCTTAGTTCTGTTCCTACTGGGCATGTGAATGTTCTTTCCCCCTCCCCCCAAAAAAGGAACAAAACAAAGTAGGCCCAACCAAATGGGTCCTGAGTCACCTAGGTCAGTGGTTCTCACACATTGAGCCCTAGGACCCACTTTTTAGAATGAGAACCTGTCAGGACCCACCAGAAGTGATGTCATGACCGGAAGTGACATCAAGCAGGAAATTTTTAACAATACTAGGCTACAATCCTACCCACACTTAGAGCCCAATCCTATCCACACTTTCCTGGGAGTAAGACTCATTGACCATAAAGATATTTACTTCTGAGTAGACATGCAGAGGATTGGGCTGTTAGTCAGGAGCAAGTCCTATTTACTATCATTGTTAAAAGAATATACATAGTAGCTTATTCAAAGTACAGGTCTGTAACATTTCCCCAAATGCATCACATACCATATTAAAAATAAAATATTGAAATGAATGGGGACCCACCTGAAATTGGCTCACGACCCATCTAGTAGGTTCCAACCTACTATGTCTGAGAAACACTGACCTAGGTAATATGCAGTGCAGTTTTGGTCCTGCCTTTTATATGTGTTTTCCCCATTCATTGTGGCCCCCTGTGAGGGTAACTTTTTGAGTGGAGAAAGTCTTCTTTGAGCCCCCTAGGAGCAAAGCATCTTGGGAAAATCTTTTATTTTCCCTGTCCCTGAAAAGGGGGGTTTGCTTTCTCAAAACTTATTCCCCCCCCCCCCAAAAAAGGGATAAAATCATTTTTGAAAAGTATGAAAAAAGACATTTTAAATCAGCATGAATAAAATTGCACGTTTTGAAGACATAAATACAAAAATGTCTTCGTTTGAGCTGCCTGGGGAGTGAGGTGTCATACCTTCTGCACGCATGGGCTTTGCAAATTACATTGGACTGAAACCGTCAGTATTTTGCATTTTATTAAGAAGACACACAGCTTGGACAGTTGCCAACTGCTGCTAATTAATGACTGTGTTTGCAAATTTCACCATAATCTTCCAACTTCAGGAGCGTCCTCTAAAAGGTGGTCCATTTTAATATGAAAATTGGACTTGGCCTTATCCACACTGCCCTGCCCCTCCACCGCACACTCCTGCCAATGGAGACTTCTGGAAAATGATTTCCTGCCAACCCCAGAATTTCCGAGGAACAGATGTTCCCAGCCACCACCTAGCAAGCTGTGATCTTTCTCCCCGCTCTCTGTACTTGACTGCATTGTTTCTCCTATAAATATTTTGACTTTTTAATGCAGATGCTACTGTGGGAACTGGTTAAATACTGGGAGCTGCTTTCCAGACTCACAGGTGCAGGTTGATATCAGGGAGGTGATTTTTGCACGGGGAAGTCAAAGCTGTTTATCGCATCCTTCCACTGCAAGTGTGACGTTAGAGCTCCTCTCATACTGTGGACAGACTGAACCCCAAAGCAGTTTCAAACTCACATTTATATACCCTCTGAATTTTCCTCATCACCTCTGGAAGATGCTAAAGTCTTTTTCAGACATTCCTTCTTTGCTCAACACATGGAGTGGACAGCACAAGTCATCCTAACATCTAATGGCAGAAGTGGTATGACAAATGCCCCCACCCCAGCTGTGTGCCAGGCACGTCTTCCACCGCACCTCCTGCTCCCTGGATAAGTCAGAAGGGAATGGAGTGGAAGGGCAAGTGTGGGAGCTCTAACCCAACACTGTCCTCTCCTCAGCACTTCCTGTTTTAAGGAAGTGAGAGGAGGAGGAGCCAATCCACTGGACAGATGAACATAATCCATCTAATGTTCTTATGTCCATTGCTTCACTCAGCCTCATTAACACTCCAACCTTGGAAGACCAGAAGCACACTGGCTGGTCCCGATCCTCACATGTCCACAGAACGTCGGAAAGGGGCTTCTGTCGGTGTGCAACTGCCCATGATAAAAGGCTCCCTTGTGATGGGGAACACTAGTCACACAAAATTTTCAATCATGTAAGGAGTTTACCAACAAAGAGCTGGGTCTGCACTGAAACCCACTTCACAATTTTTGCTGAGCGCAAGGGAGACAAGGGTCCGGACGGGTGGTCAAAATACCACTCCCTTCTCCCTCTGTGCCCTGAGTGCATGGCAGGTTCATCCAAAAAAGATGTTTGGACTTTAGATATAGGCTGATGGGTTCTGAGCTGTCTGTGACAGATCAGCAGAGAGATCTTGGGGTGGTGGTGGACAGGTCGATGAAAGCATCGACCCAATGTGCGGCGGCAGTGAAGAAGGCCAGTTCTATGCTTGGGATCATTAGGAAGGGTATTGAGAATAAAAAGGCAAATATTATAATATACAAATCGATGGTAAGGCTACACCTGAAGTATTGCATCCAGTTCTGGTCGCCACATCTCAGAAAGAGTATAGTGGAGATGGAAAAGGTGCAAAAGAGAGCGACTAAGATGATTACGGGGCTGGGGCACCTTCCTTATGAGGAAAGGCTACGGCGTTTGGGCCTCTTCAGCCTAGAAAAGAGGCGCTTGAGGGGGGACATGATTGAGACATACAAAATTATGCAGGGGATGGACAGAGTGGATAGAGAGATGCTCTTTACACTCTCACGTAACACAAGAACCAGGGGACATCCACTCAAATTAGTGTTGGGAGGGTTAGGACAGGCAAAAGAAAATATTTCTTTACTCAGTGTGTGGTTGGTCTGTGGAACTCCTTGCCACAGGATGTGGTGATGGCAACTGGCCTGGACGCCTTTAAAAGGGGATTGGACAAGTTTCTGGAGGAAAAATTCATTACGGGGTACAAGCCATGATGTGTATGCGCAATCTCCTGATTCTAGAAACGGGCTATGTCAGAATGCCAGATGCAAGGGAGGGCACCAGGATGAGGTCTCTAATTATCTGGTGTGCTCTCTGGGGCATTTGGTGGGCCGCTGTGAGATACAGGAAGCTGGACTAGATGGGCCTATGGCCTGATCCAGTGGGGCTGTTCTTATGTTCTTAACTACAATTCCCAGGAGGCCTTGCAGGTCTCTTGTTATCTGGTGTGCTCCCTGGGCATTTGGTGGGCATTTGGTGGGCCGCTGTGAGATACAGGAAGCTGGACTAGGTGGGCCTATGGCCTGATCCAGCAGGGCTCTTCTTATGTTCTTATGTTCTTAACTCTGGCCTAAAACTACTGCCCTAAAGCTGGGCACCTGGAACGTTAGGACAATGACACCTGGCTTCTCTGATGACCTGCAAGAAATAGACGACGCATGTAAAACAGCTGTCATCCACATGGAGCTGAGCAGACTGCAGATGGACATCATCGCCCTTCAAGAGACTAGGCTGCCAGATTCCGGATCTGTCAAGGAGAGAAATTTCTCATTTTTCTGGCAGGGAAAACCACCAAACGAAACCAGGGAACATGGCGTTGGCTTTGCGGTCAGAAATACCCTGCTGAAATCCATCATCCCACCTACTGTGGGAA